>NW_009610103.1:34522-73576 GCF_000690535.1 Cariama cristata
AAAAAAGAAAAAAATGTAAAAAGGCCTAGACAGTTGCAACTGAGTGGGTGAGTACAGCTTGGTGTTAGATGTAAGCTGATACTGGAAATGTGTTTGGAAGGACAAACAGAAGGGCATATCTCTTCAAATAGAGAGAGGAGCTAAAGTTGGGTTTTTTTAAATTATATTTAAAAAAAAGAATTTAGAGATGCTTTAAAAATATACTTGTAGTTTGATTTCATGTAAATTCCATTCTTAAACATATATGAAAATACATTTTATTTTAGATACGTGTCTTTCAGACAGGAATTCTATTTGCAGCATATTTTTCTTTAAAGGGTTTTGCATTTCTGCATAAAAAGCTTATTAATTATTTGTAACTGCTTGTCATCATATTCTGATAATAGAGGCCTGGTTAAGGATAATGACTACCACATCCCTATTTTGGGTCATATAGATAATATATGTGTATATATACATATGTACATACACGATTCCTGGTGCAATATTACCCAAAGCATCTCCTTTTTCCCTGTACACAGGACCAAAAGTGCAGGCACATCATTTATTGATAAGACAAAAAGAATGTAATGAAATTATCAATGTTCTTGAATTAATTATGAACATGATTAAGAAAGCTAAAATCTCAGGAGCCAGGATCTCATTACCCATTCAGTCTTAGGGATTGCTTTCATTCAGCAAGGCAAAAAGGCTTTGAGCAGTCCCACAATTGCCTTAGTCTCATTTATTTGTGGTAGTATTAAGGTTTATTTGTTTTCTGGTTTGCACTTCTTCTGAAATTATTTCTCTTAGTTTATTCATTTAACAAAATGTTCCTTCCTGTGCCACAGAAGAAAGTGCCTATAAGGCCTACATAGGTTCTTCAGTCTGCAAATCTCCCTTTGAGAACATTTCTTTCAACTCACATCATTGCTGGAGCTCCTAAATATCTTTCAAGGTAAGTCTGAGAATGTAGCCAAAAAAGTTCTTTCAGATTTATGTCTGCAGCTGTACTACAGTACTGTCTGATTCCCATTCAGCTCGGAGCCTTAATGACATCATTATTACGCTGTCTGAACCAGATTTAACTTGGAGCCTGCACTATATTGTTGCTTATCTTCCTTCCTATGTGGGAGATTCGGTATTACTTTGTTTAAAAAATAATAATGAGCAGGCGATAATGTTGCAGTGTTTCAGATACTAAACTTTCAAAAACTGGGGAGACCAAATCAGTGTTGGATACATGCAATCATGTCTATTTTAAATTCATTTCTAAGTCTAAAAAATTACAGTCGGGTGATACTTTTCTTGCACAATTGTCTGAATGGGAAGTGCGATGTGCAGGTGCCTTATTTACAGAGTCATAATGCACTGTATTACTTAACTATTTTGACTTTTCCTCTTTACAAGGCCCTTCTGAATTTCTTGTTGTTGCAGGGTTTTCCCCCAAATGAATGTCTGGATGATGGGGCATAATGATTAAATCCTGGCAGTAGCCCTGCAGAAATAATGCACTTAAGATTTTTAAAAACAGAAATAAATTCTTGTTAGCTCAAGAAGCAGAGATCTAACAGACTGCAGGGTTTTTGGTGTTTTGTTGTTGTTGTTCTTCTTCTATTAATAGAAGTTTGATATGTCTTTTTTTATTGTTTCTGTTTTTTATGTTCAAAAAGAAGAGAGGAATCTGCAGCCCTATATTTGGTACAAGCTATTATCTACCAGAATAGACCAAGGACAGCAAAGAACATATTTTAGATTTAAATAAGTGCTGTCCGTGACAAACAAGAAAGATTGATTCCAGTTGTTTTCTCCATAATGCTTTGATGTAGTATTTTACTGTCTTTCCTAATCTCAGTTAATAAATATAAACAAAATGCAAAGCAATTAATTTGCTCAGAGTATGTACATCACCTAAATGGGACAATCAGACTGAAAAAACAATGATAATGCCTTCCTCCCTCTTGGTAACCTTGAAATGTAGGATTACATTTACAGCCTGGAACAAAAAGCGTGTACAAATACTACTGTTCATCTGTTCCTGTAGGTCTGCAGACCTACCAAATGACAGCGTGTTTAAAGAAATAAATTTAGAGGAACTTTTGTTAAAACTGACATGTAAAAATCATTCATACTACTGGCATATACATCCCATGGCAATTAGAAAATAATAGTCATGGTTTTTTTTAAGATTCAGGGATGTGGGTTCTTTAAATTTATGTCTAAATGAAAGATTTTGCCCTCAACACAATTCTTTGTCGTCTGCTTTAAGATTTCATATTTTATTTTAAAAATATCTATTAAAGATAATTTGACATACTCTTAAAAACTATACTTTATGCTCTGGGCCTGGTTTTAGCTTTCATTTTGATGGCAACTTTGCAAGTGTTAAAACCATATATGATATAAAAAAGTATAAATTCTATTCCTGTATCAGATAGAAGAAAAAAAAGGATTTTTCTCCTTTTAAAGATTTTTTTTGAAAAGGTGCTGAAGGTAAAGCTTTTTAATTTAATCTCTTTCTGAAGAACTGAAAATATCTATGCCTGTTTTGATATTTCTTTCCCATTCCAGCCTTAAAAAGCAATATTCTGTAGATGCAAGAAATTGATCAAGTTACAGAGCAGCTTCCAGTTTTATCAAGAGAGAGAAGTTCAGCAACCTATTTTTAGGTGCCACTTCTCCCTTTAGCACTTGGATATTTTCTGAGGCTCAAGCAAAATAGTTTGGAGGATCAAATTTATTATGTAATAAGAAATATATAGCTACCAATAAAAGCAGGAGCAAATAAATAGTTTGTCACCTGTATGGTATGAACCTTGAAAATAAATCCATTTCTTTAAACTATATTATCATAAGAAAATACACTGTTTTGTTTTATTAATGTTGCAATATATTTCTAATACAAAATTCATGCTGATTTTGTTATCTCAAAGAGTTCACGTTTGCATAAAATACTGTGAAAGCACTTGCTGAACTAAAATTACACGGCTTAATAGGAAATGTTTAAATCAAAGAATCAGTAAGAGTGTAACCTTTTGCATTTGTGGAGAATACTAAATTGCACTAATTAAAATAGTTCAAATGTGTAAGTATTTTCGTTTGGTCTGTGAACCTTTGTAATGAAGACAGAAACAGAAATACTGACTTTTTGTGTGTATTTACCCTATTTGAGATTTTTCTTGATTTCTGGCAGGGGAACAGATTTAGACTGAAGGTGGGAAAGTACGTGCGTAGTTCGGGTCACCAGGGAAGGGTTATGGAGGGATTACAAGGTCAGGCTCTAAAAGAGCTCTGAGAAAATTAGGATGAGAAACAAGCTGCTTGTTTGCTAGAATCTGAATTTCTTTTTTCTTATTATTATTCAGAGGAATAGTCCAGAAATAAAGGCAATGTCTCCAAAATAAGTCATGAGGGAATCCAAGAAGTTCGAGATCCTCAAATTACGCATGCTGATTATATGTCACTTCGATCCCATTAACTCCTGAGACACGAGGGACTGATGGTTGCAATCAATAATTTAGCTCAAACTGACTTTGGAAAGAGCAGGATCAGGCCCAAGATAATTATGAAGGTGACCATTTAGTACAAATGCTTAGGCTGGAGTTAGTAGTGCGAGGGTGTCATCAATGCATATTGTTTATGTACTCTTCTAATCTCTCAAAGTGCTGTGTTTATCTGGTGGGCCTCTCCTGGCTGGGAGCCGATTGACATTTCACAGCTGTGTCAAACTGAGTGCAGTAGGGTTTTTTGTCTTTTTAAACAGTAATCAAAAGGTAATGCTTAGAGACCTCTGTTATCTAATTAGTGGCAAAATTAGTAAATCATCATTTCAATAAATTACATTTGCAATGTTTTAAAACTGTATTTAAACTCCTTATTTCCTACTTCATATGAAAAAATAGAAATAACACTTTTAATGATTTTTAATTGAAACTTGGGAGGGAATCTCCATTGGTATGAAGTAAGTGAAAACACTAAGAATTTAAATACCTACAGCTTGCTAAACTGCTGATTGCTAATGTAGTATTTTCATTTTACTTTTGGAAGTTCAAGAAAAGTTGCAATTACATGTTCCAATTGCAGAGAACAAAAATATGTTCATACGCAAATAAAATCTGAAGACTATTGTCCAATAAGTGTTTTGCCAGAAAATTTCAGTGAATAGTATTTAGATATTGACTTTTATATATAAAAAAAAAAGAATTTCAGGCAAATTGCCAGCAAGTTGATTTTAGACAGGCTCAGTCAAATTTCTTCTGCATATGGTGTCCTATACTTCAAACCAGTATTTTCAAGAACATTAAATTTTACTATGGCAAAGTATTGTATCTTTGCAGAGTAACAAGCTTTAATAGAAGGAATTTTTTTTTTTTTTTTTGGCTTATAGCATTGTGGTGTTTCTTCCTCACTTCTGCTGCTACTGCTGAGATTCAACGCATATCACATCTAGTAGCAGAGAAATAGTTTGCATTACTTTCAGAAGAAATAATTTTGCAAGGAGGTCAGCTTTGTTCTGAATGGGTTAAACAGAACTACCTGCTTTAGATTGATTTAAATCAGTAATGGATCTGCTCATAAAGCTGCTGTTACTAGATATTACACTGCTATCTTAGTCCTTTGATAGCCCTGATAAGAAGTGCTTACCACAGAGGATGCTCCTAAAGGACAGATATTGTTTCCTGTACCTCAGGGAGTAAAACGCCATACTGCTGGATCAGGAACTTTTACTAACAGCAAGTAAATTCAGGCCTTATCAAGTTACAGCACAAACTGCACTCATGTTTTATTATTCTCATTAGAGATTTAAGGACTAATTCCAGTTGTTAGCACTTAGCAGTTTAATGTTTTCCATAGATAAGAATTAAGATTCTTCTGGGGGATTTTTTTATTTGCTAAAGCTTGCAAAATATAATGTGGTAAAGCACTTACTTTGATGTAATATAACTGAATTTCCTAAATGTTTTTAAGGGATAGGGTTTTAAAAATTTAAATCTAATAACTGAATTTTTCAACTCCAAAATACACTCCTTTTCAATCAAATAGGAGTTTTAGAGCTAAAGAAAGGCAGATTTTTGCTTTGAAAAAAGTAAGATACCAATATTGTTGTTCCTTGAGTTTTCCTTGCATTACTAATACTTTCAAATAGATGCAGATCAACAAAGGTAAGTTAAGAATTTCAGCATGCAGAAAATTATTAATTGAACGAACTTATTACAAATCCTTCTGCACAAGCAATGATGTCAATATATTTTCGAGTCAGAAAAGAAGGAAATATGGTTAACTATGTTTCTACTGAAATGACATATTCAAAGAAATAGTAAATCTTAAATTTTCCATGCATTAATTTCTCAAGAGATTCATGAAGACATGAAATTGAATTATGTGAAACAAATAATGATATATTTACATGAGGTTCATGAAGGTAATGACGTCAGAGGAATGAGTCTGTGTTTTCACATGATAAGGTGACTTGAAACTGAGGCTGGGGCTTCATTACCTCTGCTTTCTAAGTTTAACTTGGTTTGAGAAACTAAGATTCGAGATCTTGCATGTGGATTTCAGAGCTGTAGCAGTGCCACTAATCCCATATATAGTTATGGTAAACTCCTTTGGTCCCAAAACTCTGATGCATCTGGTCAATTTTTGGAAATTAAGCATTGGCTCCCCCATGACTTGTCAGTCTTCATGTCTCCAAGTCATTCTCTCAGGTCACAGACGTTGCAGTTACTGCAGGCTTGGTTCGAATGACCTTGCATGTTAGGAAGTTCGGTTTGGGTAATTAAGTCTACTTATCTAAATAATTGATATTGTTTACTATAATCCACCTGGATGTAATAATCATAATTTCCACTCCTCACGTTAGAAAATTTTGGTGTGTCTTCTTACAGTTGCTGCACTCTGTATGGGCACCTTTCTGTTTGATTCCTCTTTATATTTTCTCTCTCATTGGGTACGTCCTATTTGAAATGTTTTCCTTGGTAATATTATCTCATAAAGGCAGGCCCTGTAAGAGCATCACAGCTAATCAATAATAATTGTTGTTAGTAATGATTATTGATTAGCTATGACATTGCATTTGGAATACATTTTTCATGGAGTAGCAATACCAGGAATAATAGGACAAATCCCATTGACTCAGAGACATGTTTCCAGAAAAGCTTTTAAATAGGTGTATTAAGTATTGTTTTTAAGTTGGGCTATATAATAGCTAGTTCCTTGGGTAGCTTTTATAACAGGTGAGGCTTGCAATTGATACACTTTGCTTTCATGCAAGATTGTTCTCCTCTGGTATTTCCCTTTTGAAGTTTAAGGTTGTATTTCTTGCAGTCATGTTATTGGGTCTAATCCTCCCCCATATAAAAAATAAATTTATTATGAGGATCTCCCACTAGATGTCTTGGAAAACTTACATATAGCTGTTCTGTGTCCAAAATGCTGTTCAGTAGATTTTCCAAAGCACCCAGGTAACAGCTGGCGCAGGCCATGTGCCAGCCTTGACAGCCCATATGCTCTCTTTAGTGCTGTAATTATCTCAACACAAAACTCTGATAACCCAGTCTACAGGGTCCAGTTTCACTAGGTTAAATTGACTCAGTGGCTTTGTTAGTAAGTTCCTTTGGCACAGTAAGAACTTCATCAAGACTTTAAGTATTGTGGCAGGCTTGGAAAACCAATATGACTGCTAGTTTCAAGACAGGTGTCTTATTAACCCTAGGAGATTGTAGGTTTCAGTTCATTATAGTGGCACCCAGCAGCACTACTACAGTTAAAGGTCTGTCATTGTTTCCATTATATGCCCTCCTTTTCCAGAAGGCTTTCTGATTCCTTTGGTTTAGCCTGCTTTGGGCTATACTTTGGCATATGACTCCTCAGCCTGGAGGCATTTTTCTTCTCTTTCAACAAAATTTGATCAAAATTGCTTTAGTTGTGGGTTGCTTTTTGTTGTGGTGGGTTTTTTTTTAAGTTTTATTTTTTAATTGGGATTAGAGGAAAAAATAACACTTTGCTTAGTTTTTATGCTGCTTCCAGCTTGAAAAGCTTATGAATATTTTTCTTTCTAAAATAAACACTTTGAATGTCATGACTTTGTGCAAGCTTCTTAGGTGAAAAAAGAACATAAATAGAATAAACTGAGATCTACTGTATTCCATGGCAGGAAGAAAATTGAGTGAAGGTCAATACCGCAACTTTTTTTTCAATGACTGTGAGTGGACCAGAGGAGCGTATGTTCAGTTGTGTGAGTTTAATCTAAAGTTTCTTCTGATACCTTTGCGATGCCTAAGCCAAAGTGCAGTGAAGAGAAAATAAGAGACCTATGATTTTTGTCTGACTTGTGTGCTACTGGTGTTGGTTCAATTCCTTGCGGACAGATGCTCAAGTTGCTGCTGGATGCTTGGATAGTCCCCTCGTAGTGACTGATGCACATGCGTTTCATCCAAAGCCAAAAGGAGTCAATGAAATCTTTCCATTAGGCTTTTGGTTGGGTATTTAGTGCATGTGAATTGATTAGGGGTGGTCTCTGTGATTCAAACAGGTGGGAGGTGAGCGTGAAGAAAGCTAAACTATTGCCTTAGTAGTACGAGACTAGACCAAAAGCTGCTTGCCTTGTTTATTCGGAGCCCTCATTGATTCTTCCGGGGTGAAGAAACTTCTTCTTTACATGGGTGAGGTAAATTACAGCTCACCACTTGTTGGATGATAGCTGTCTGCAGCCCTCTTGCTTGGCAAGCTGACCTTTTCCGTTAGTGCATGATGTACAGGACAACTTTTAAAGCTCTGTGAATAGTTTGCTACCAGTTGCTGAAATGAGGTGGTTGCAGTTTGGAAGGGAACAGACTCCATCTTCACTTTTCTGGAAAAGAAACGCAAGGACTCTCGTTATCTAGCTGTCTTCCACAGGTAGTCAGGCAACTAAAGTCATCATTTATATGTTGTCAGGAGTACTCACCAAATTTATTGACTTGCACATTATTCTCTGCAAATAAGTTCTAGCTGCTCTCTTCATATTATAATTAAAATGGCAAGGACTTTAATCATTTATGAAATTTTAAACTACATACTGAATATAAATGTATCATTCAATATGATAGAATGAATTAAATTCATCATTGTCAAATAAATGTATGAAAGATGAAACATCTCTCATCCCACATCATTATCCAATAAAAAGTCTGTTTTCCAAGGCTGTAGTATAACATGTGGTTTGTATCATCTTTAGGACATTTCTGGCAAATGAACAACTTTCAAAATACCTTTAAAAAGCACATTTTTCAAGGATTGTGTTTTTAATAACAGCTAGCTTAGACCTAAATGTTATGTTGAAATCTGACCATAGAAGGAGGCACTTGCTCTTCATTGGTACTAGGAGGGGTGTCAGCTGTCTTGCAGGTTGGGTGGACCCTTTCTTTCACTACCTAATGAAGAGGCCTCTGACAGTCCCACGTCTTTTAAGTACGAAAGAGACAGGCTGTTCTTTGCCTTTCACTCTGCTGTCCCACTGAAACTATGTCCCACTACAGAAACTATGAAACTGTTGCAAGTACAGGACAAGTTTGGCTTGAGAGGGGCTCCAGCAGCAGTGACGAAGAAGAGATCCTGGCACAGCTGCTCCCACACAGTCACGGTACTGTGACACTGGGCAAAACGTCCGTCTCTGAGGGAAGACTCCTCTGCTTTCTGTTGATTTTATGTGCCCATGAGATTTGGAAGTGAGTCTAGAAATCGTTCCATGAACTCATGCTTTCTTCAGGAAGAATCAATCTGGGGAATAAAATATAGCAAAAATCTCACTACTTTGTCTGCCTTAACCCTATGTCGTCTTAGGGAGCTGTCCTTGAAGAAAACCTCTTCCAGCTTCTATTTGCCCTTCCATATTTTCACAAAACCAGCTGAAGACTAAACACAGGAAAACTCTTGCTAAAGACATGACTGATACCTATTCTTTTTGAAGCTGTCATCCTTTCCTCAGAAATTTTCTTTCTCAGCACCTTTTATCCATCATTTTTCTTGGAATCAGTTTATTGTTCTGCATTTGACTCCCATAAACTCCTGTGAGTGCTGCCTGTCTTCTCTCTTTTCCCAGTGACTCCTGCAAATTGTCTTGTCATTATGGATAAAGAAGTGGTGAATTTCATTCTTGCAAACTAAAGCAGCAGTTCTGTAGTCTTGCGCTCAGAAAGCGTATAAAGTACCGCTATCGGAGAACACCTCTCTACACTAGCATCCTTCAATGGATGGGCAGTTCTCTTGGGTAGATGGAGTGTGACAGAGTCATTTTTTCAGTCAATTACTTACAGATTAAAGCTTTTGCAGGCTGGACACCTATCTTTATAGAGAAGCTCATGCTATATAAATCACTGAACAACCATCAGATGGTGTATTTTGGACTCCTGCTTGAAACCCTACAGATGCCAAAATGATTCTGCAGAGGAGGCTGGATCCAGCCTTGGATAATTACTGATGTAGATAGTATTCAAATCACTGACCTACAATTTATTCTGAGTTGACAAATACTTAAATTAATGAAGCAATCACTGCCTTGAATAACACCAACAATATATTCCGAATTCATAGTTAATATGCCAGCAGAAAGAAATTAAGAAAAAAGAATGTATTTAATGTTTCTCATTTGTGTTAGATACATCACTTTCCTTTTTCACATGTAGCATAAATTAGACGCTTTTCACTGTATGTATTATTTGTATAGCATTTGGCCATATATCAGGATGAAATACAGTTCTCTAATTAGCTCCTTCCAAGTACTTACAGTTACCCCAGGCTGGTGATCACCCATATTAAAGCAAATGTGGCCCTGCCGATTGTTTGTACATGCAATTGGATAGCCACGGTAAAAATCTTTCTAAAGCTTTCTTGTGGTTCACAACCACAGTATGAGCAGTAATTGTCTGAGACAGTTCACAGGGATCAGGCAGTTTGCTTGTTATGGTGAAGCACGTATCATGAAAGAAGACATTTGAGGTTTAATGATATCTTTCTAATAGCTTTACGATAGAGTTCCTTTATACTGAAGGATTTTATTAGGTTGGAAATATAATTTTCATGAAGTCTCAAAATAAAAAAGAGTAGAAGTAAAGTACATTTGCTAAACCCTTTCAATTCTTTTTCTCTTGCTTTCCAGTATTGTTTCAAAGACTAGAAGGTGATGTTGTATTCCTTGGTGTGCTGTTTAAAGTCAGGAGCGGCAATATTTAGCACATGCTTGGGCAGCCGTGTTTGAAATCCATGCTTCCTCTCTCTGGTGTTCTGATGTGCCTTTAGGGGATGCTTGCCTGTTTGTAGTTTGTTTTCTTTTGTTTAAGGTTTCAGCTACTGCATTGACTAATGATTATATAGCAGTAAACTCTCGTCCCTGCTAAATTCAGAGGTAATGCCTCAAAAGCATTTTTCCCCTGTGTGACATAAAACAATAAAAGAACTAGACAATCCCCTTTTGAGGAAGAATAATCCTTTGTTTAAAGAAAAAAAAAAAAAAGGCAAGCATCTTCTGGATGCCAGAGGGTGTAGAATTCAAATCAAAGATTAAGCTAATTGATAAAAATAAAACAAATGTCTCACAGTACAATCCTCTTTAGGCAGAGCTAAAGTTTTTCGTGTTAACAAGTCTCCAGTGTTAATCACCTATGCTGTTTTAGTATTATATTGTACTTGATTCTGAACTGTGCAATATCTATTCGATACAGAAATAACATGGGACATAATGAATATGAATTTCATCTCACTTATAACTCTAAAGTAGATTTCTTTCCTTCAGTAATGTCACCTCAGTAGAGAAGTAATGGGATCTCGAATTCAGAGATTAACATCAACTCATTGCTAATATATTTTACCTATGTATATTTCCTATATTTAGTATCATAAATAAGAAATATATGTTTATAATTTTAATGAGATTTTTGAAAAATCCTTAGATATTCTTAGTGAGGCATTCATCCCTACATTCAGCTGTCCTATTGAAGAATTTACAGAAAAGTTCTAAATGTTTTGACTAGCCAGTCACTTGATGGAAAAAAAAGAAAGAAAGAAAGAAAAGATGCCAACATGCTGTTTAATTACATACTACCAGGATCTTCTGAGCTTTTCTACAATGTGTGATAAATTCAGCTCTGCCAATTTATAGCAGTTGTTTGCCTAAAATATTAACAGCTAACTATAAATGAGGAGTTAGTTCAATTTGGAAGAAAAGCTTACAGCTAAGAAGAGAAAGCACAACATGGTTAAATTACAATTTCAGCCACAGTCCGCAGTTGTTGGATATGTTTCTAGTAGACTTTTTTCATTAGTAGAAGTTTCAGAGCAATAATTATCCATAGATTCCCTTTTATCTAAGTAATGCCATAGCTATCAGAGACAAATTTTGTATTTAGCTTTCAGTAGTGTTTTTTTTTCTTTCTATTTTTTCCCTTTTGCCTGCACTACTGGGCTTGCAGTCAATTACTAGCATAAAACCGAAGGGGCAATTAGCCCCTGATAAAAATGCTATTGCTGACATGTCTAAATAAATACAGAGTAATTATAGACTAGATACCCAGGACTGCAGTCTGTCACACCTTTCTTATTCAACTTGACTTGTGGAAGTGGCATCCCTGCCACCATATTAAACATACACCCTAATAAAAACTAGACAGTTATTGCTTGCAGACTGGAGCCTTAACACGAGTCTGCTCTTTTGCAGTTGATTATGTCCTGAGTTGATGGTGAACACAAATGCAATGACTGGGTTGAGTCTCATGAAAATTTGAGCCATTACATGAGTCTAATCCAACAGACAGACCAGAAACCAGTCAAAATTGGGCACCAAAAGTAAATGTTCCCACTTTGGGCATCGTGTTCAGCCTTGTTCACAGAGAAACGAAATGAACTACTTCAGACACAGGTGCAAAATTATGACACTGCTACGGGCGAGAGCAGTGTGTGCAGCCTGAAACCACGGCTTCCCCTGACCATTTTCAGCCTATAAACCCTACTCTCAGTGGGAGCACCTGTGTCAGGACCAATGAGGAAAACGGATGCATGTTGCAAACACCTTCTACTGTTTGTTGCTCACTAGGAGCATCACCCAGATTGACACAAACATGCAAGAATAACCGACCATAAAGTCACTTAAGAACAATTGCCTTATGTCCATTAGCCTAATGTTTTCTGAGGAGACTGAAGTCTATAAAAGTGTTCATATTCATAAAAATTAAGCCTTAAAGCTGCCACTACATTTTCTCTGTAAGGAGTTTTTAACATTTTGGAGGTCTGTCCTTTTGCAAAACCACTTACTCCACAAAGGTATAAAATATGGCACTTAATGGAGATAGTACATTTGCTCAAGTGCATTAGACAGTTCTTCCTTCTCCTTCTCTTCCTGCTTGATTGGCAGCCAGAGATCCTAGATGTAACACTATAGGAGATATTGTTTATAGCCGAAGCAGCAGGATCTGGCACCAGAGAGGACTCCACAGGCACTTGTATTGATGGTGGATTTGCAGTTGCCTCTGGGTCTTTCATGTGGCTGGGCTGATGAAAGCTATCTGGGCAGTTATATGCTCTCGGAAACCATTTCTTTTTCCATTGACATTTTAAATGGTTGTGGTGATTAACTGTTTGTATGCAGAGAATTTTAAATCCTGCACCACAGTAAGTCTCTGCAGAGGCTACTGGCACATGATGTGCATCTATATTTCTCTTTTCTGCCTAAAATCTCTTCCCTATATTGGTGAAAACATTTGTTTAACTGCATTTGTGCATGTCTGCAGTGCTCCAACTCAGAGGAAGGAAATCTGAGGCTCTAGATACAGCGTGATGCAAGGTTTTAGTCCTGGCTTCAGGTCCCCTCCCCTGAAATAGCTTGGGGAGTCCATTCTGCACATCTCAAGATGAAAAACAGTGTGGTGGGAGACCATGCAGGAAGTTGGTTGCACCTTTTGGAGCAGATAAGTAAAGTTGTGGACAGGCCCTGAACTTTTTCCTCAGCTTCTGATTGTCTTTTGCTACACACATGGCTGAGTAAGGGGGAGAAAAGGGTAGCTTGTTGGTTCACAATGGTTTTATATTGGGTGGTCCACCAAAATGGCTGGCACATGCTGCTTCTTGGTGGTTTTGGAGATTGTCTGCAGGTTCGAGCACATGCATTGTCTTAGGTAAAAAAACACAAGGGATGCACACTTTTGGAAGAAAAAAACTCCCAGATCCAGAGGTTTCATTAGTCTTCAAAGTGGCAAGAGTTCCAGTTTGCGTTGTACTTTTGATCTCAATGAAAGTATTTCTCTGCTTAAATGTTAACATAGGCACAAGTTTGTGTAGGATTAAAGAATATATCGAGTAAATAAAATTGTCAGCCAGTCAAGCAACATCATATAAACCAAATGTTTTGCTCTTCATTAGCCAAAAATTTCTCTGTGATTGTATTTTAAAAGATTAATTCAATAATTTACATATTCCAGGACTGTAAAAGAAAGAATGACCAAATCTCTACTCCACAGCTTTTTCTTCAAATAAATATTTAGCTGGTGGAAAAATGTTGGGGTTTTTGCATGTTGGATTTTACATTTATGTAAGCAAAACTTTTAGAGCAATATTTAACCATATTTTCTGGTTTTGCCCAAGTAGCATCAAAACTATCAGAGACAAGTATTTAGTCTTCAAAAGTCTCGAGATTTTCTTACACAAATGTAAGTTTTGTTTTGAAAGTATGTTATTTTTACATTTTACTGTTAACAGTAAAATTAAATTTTGTTTAATATTATTATTTCTCAATGTTTTAGGTTTTTTTACAATTAAAAAATATTTTTATACAAAGTAAAATATGTGACTTCCCAAATCCACAAATCAAACCAGTGAAAATATGAGGTTTACATTTCACTGTTGTCTCTGAAACTTTGTACAAACTTCATGTGAATTTTGAGGTTGTGCATTCGAAACTGAAATCATAAAAGATATACAGAGTGTGGTTTCACTAGGAACATGTTGTAGACATAAATCATGTCAAAAGGATCCATAAAACAGACTCTGTACTTGTCAGTGGTGGAGGTACTTTTAAAGTGGATAACCAAGAACATTTTTTAAAAGTAAAGATCCTGCAACAAAACTGAGAAAATAATTAAAAAAAAAAAAAAAAGTAAAGGGGAGTTCCATGGACTTGTGAATGACTGTTTCTCCATTAAAATCACCACAGGGTGTTCAAGACAAATGTTTCACTGTATGTTGCAGTCTTACATTGGCTCTGAATAATCCTGGAAAAAATCCTGGTTTGCTGTATGTGGTAGATGGTTTATGGCAAGTATCCTGAATTCTTCCTGTGGACCTGCTGCTATCCTTTCATTTCGCTGGAAACCAAGGCTGCTTCATCTCTGTTACTAGTGATATAATGGAAGGAAAGGAAAGGGTGAAACATTGGCAAGGCAAACACATTGAGAAGGAAGAAAATACAGGAAAACCACATTTAATTATATAATTATTTCTCCATACAGAATCACATTTTTCTAGGGCAGGTCTCTTTGAGCTTCTATATGAGCAGACTTCAATGCAGCTAAAGTGCATGCTGTATACTGATCTACAAGGGAAAGACTGGAGATTTGAAGGGGACAGATTTATTTTACAGATAGAGTAGTCATTTAACTTGCTGGCATTTTGCTAAGTTCCCTCAGCATCATTCTTTTTAAAAAGTGCTTCTTTTCAAACTAAGCAACTTCTCCACCTCTTAATTATTATGATGACATTTAACAGCAACAAACCAACTCACAATTTTTTTTTAGTTAGGTTTTACTGGGACCCTTTTGCAAAGTTCATTGAATCATTAAAACTTCAGTATGTTGGATCAGGCTTCTTGCCTCAATTCAAACAGAGCTCCTGCTAGCTTCAGTGGGAGTTCTGCCTGAGAAAAGTCTTAGACTTTGGCTTAATGGCTCACTAAAACTCCATCAATACCTTATAAATAATCCTGATACCAAAACATCAACAGTATGACTCCCATGAAAGAGCTATAGGAGAGAATAAGCTCGCTGAAAAAATTCTGGATTCATCAAACAGTTCTGTAGAAGTGTGTTGGTTCCAGTGATATCTTGTTTTGAAAAACAGTAGAAATTTTTTAATTTTAAAAAAATCAGCAAAGTTTATTTAGGTTTTATCTGAAATATAGTCTTTATTTTTTGTTTGTTTCCAAACTTAATATTTGTTTCAAAAGATATTGCATTTTCTGTTTTCCTATTAATTTCTATTGCATTGTATTTTCTTAACACTTTTGTATTTTATTTTGCTATTTCAATTTTTCATAAGTAATACAAACTGCATAAAATTATGCTTTTCAAAACATAAGCTGTCAAAACTTGGACAATTTCCCACCTCTCTCACAGTGGAAATTCCTGGGAAAATCAAAGCTCCATCTTCTCTTCTGGTTTAAATCTTTCTTTTTAAACTGCTAAGCTTAGGTTTAGTTTAGTTTAAGGTAAGTTTAAACTTTTAAATTTAAAGTTCAGAGTTTCAATCAGGTATGTTTTTATCTGAGATATGTCAATCCACCTGGACAACATAATCTGTCGTGGAAGAGGAGAGACACAAAAAAAGCACTAAGACTTCTGAGCATTTCTTCAGCTGTCTGAGACATAATAAATAGCTCTTCTTATTTATATACTCTTTTGACTTTGCCTTCACTTTTCCTTTGGTGGTAAGAGAGTCTAACTCTAAGCAAACTTCCACCATCCATCCAAACTATGACTTCTTGATTTTAGCTGGAACCCTTCATACTGAGGAAATTAAGGTGCATTTTTATTTTCTGTACAACTGAATGTTTTGTTGGTATAACTCCACTTAAAGATGGTGGATATCTGAAAACTTTTGTATGTTTTTACCAGTTTCTACTGAATTAAGTTCAAGAATTTCTCCTTGTTTGCAAATATGTGCTGTGAGTGGCTTTTCATGTTTCATGCAGATTTGAAAGTGTGTTGGAAGTTCTGTGTTCCATCAAATACAGTGATACTGAAATTCATCTATATTATATACATTTATTCTGTCTCCAGGAAGACAGTGACCTCTGAGAGGTTTGGATCCAGACAGGCTAGAGATGTAGCTAAGTGATTCTTTAATCAAACTTGTATGCCTCTTTAGTATATACCTGATTTTTTTTTTTTAAACTTCAAAATTTAGCATCAGATGTTCCAAACCTACCTAGAATTTATCAAACTCTACTCTTGTGTAAGTCAATGGAATGAGGCCAAAGCTTGCATACAGTCTTAGTTTAAGTGTTTGCTGCTGTCATGGAAACTACAACTGTATACAAGCTGCGTAATACGTATTGTGTGAGTGCTTCTGGGGGAAAGGTGCATTGGGTATACATGGAAGTATAATAAGTCTTTTTAGTAAAAAATCACAGGATCACGGAATCAAATAATGACTGAGGTTGGAAAGGACTTCGGAAGTTCATCTGGTCTGACACCCTCTGCTCAAGACAGGTGCCCAGGACCATGTCCAGGTGGCTTTTGAATATCTCCAAAGATGGAGACAACGTCACAACCTCTGGGCAACCTGTGCCAGGGCTCAGTCACCCTCACAGTAAAAAAACATTTCCTGATGTTCAGCCAGACTCTACTGTGTTTCAGTTTGTGCCCATTGCCCCTGCTCCTGTCACTGGGCACGACTGAAAAGAGCCTGGCTCCATCCTCTGCACGCTCCCTTCAGGTATTTATAACCATTGATGAGATCCCCCTTGAGACTTCTCTTCTCCAGGCTGAGCAGTCCCAGGTCTCTCAGCCTGTCCTAACACGTGAGATGCTCCAGGCCCTTCATCGTCCCTGTGGCCACTCGTTGAACCCTCTCCAGTATCTCCGTGTCTCTCCTCTACTGAGGAGCCCAGAACTGGACACAGCACTCCAGGTATGGTCCCACCAGTGCTGAATAAAGGGGAAGAACCTGCTGATAATACATTTTCTAATGCAGTTGACACTGTTTACCTTCTTTGCAGCAAGGGCATATTGCTGGCTCATGTTCAACCTGGTGTCCATGAGGACTTCCAGGTCCTTTTTCCACCAAGCAGCTTTCCAACAGCTATGTCCTATATGGTATAGATAGATAGGTAGCAACTCTTTTTTGGTGGAAATGCATTGTTTCCAAAGGCATTCTGTACCATAAAATATTAGGCTTGCAGTTTGTTCTTAGTGAGTTCCTTACAAGATTAGAGTTAGGGACATATCTTGCTTCTTTCATTTGAAGTTTTGAAGGTGTTATTCAGCAGTGATGATCTTCCAAATGAAGGGAATAATATCAGAAAACATGAGTCATCTCAAAATCCTAAAAAGAAAAAACCCCCAAACCCTCAAACCCTAGAACATCATAGAAAGGTCAGGTATCACTGCAGCTGAAATGGTTAATCCTGTTATCATTGGTCTGTAGTTAAGTAGGCTCCTGTTATAGACCCGTTATTTCCAAGTGGTCCACTTGTGATGTACATGCAAGACAGTATCCAGATCTACTTTTCTAAATTCATCCCTTATTAGTTGTGACTAGCGATCCATTTTATTTCAGAGTTACAAAGAGCATTTCTGATCATGATTTCATTTATAGTTGATGAAAAGAGATAGTCACAAGCTCAATTTTAGAACCAACAATAAGCAGTCTCAGTGCAGGCATTTTCCTTTTCACTGGTGTAACGTTACTGATTAGAACTGGGCTGGTGGACTGAGAAGATCTCTTTACATTCATGAATCTTCTGTTCATGGGTAATGACTGATTGTAAACAGGTGATCATAAATAGGGTGGAAAACTAATGAATGTGAATTTATTGTATACTGATTTAAAATGAGCTGACTGTATCTAACCACATGGGTCTGAACTTGTTTGCCTCATCTGTCATTTGACATTCATATACTTACCTAATGAAATCTACAGCTGACCTAAAGACGACTTTGAAGACTATTGCATGTTCACCCCTTGTTTAGAGGATTGAAACCTAATTCAGAAAAGTGTAGTGTTATCCTAGTTGAAGTTAATTAAGCTATATCATATTTTGAGATGTTCCTGTCTAGATAACACCAAATATATGAATGGACTTCTTTAGAATAAACTTCTAACTACATTGTGAATATTGTTCTCAGATGACCCTAGGAACATCAGTCAGATGGTAGTCCTGTGTGCTGAGCGGTGGTTGTTCTTCCACTCTGCTGTCTGTCCTTTCAGTACTGTTTCTGACACTATCTCACCAGATTTCTTGGATTTGCTGCAGTCAAAGCAGAGTGAGTTGGGAAAAGGGAACTTGGTTTGTGCCTATTGAGCCAAATCTCGTCATTAAGGAGAATGAAGTGGGATGTCAATGTGTGAGACAAGGAGAAGACCAGGGGTCTGTTTAGGCATTTCACTTACTGCTGCAGTGTCCGAACAGCCAAATAGTCACAGAGGTAGAACTCATTTTGCCTAGCTTTAGCCATCTAAAATTGGTACATCTAGCGCTGATCTCATCATTCTGGGCTTTATGGATTGCCAATAAGAAGAAACAACATCTTCAAAGAACAATTAACTTCATCCTAAGTGGCAAACCTGAGCTGTCTCGGGGTGCCTTTGAAAGTGGATTAATCTTTCCCTGATGACTCCAAAGTACCATACATCACCGTCTCAGAGTTAAATGTTGAACTTGCAGATATCTAAACTGAGGGCAGATGAATCCTGCCTGAAAAGTTCATCAGAAGTAGTTTTACTGTACATGTCATGCTCACAACTACATATATATATATTCAAAGTGGCACATCATTCAGTTTTGGACCCCTCACTGTAAGAAAGACATTGAGGTCTGGAGCATGTCCAAAGCACAATGAAGCTGGTGAAGGGCCTAGAGCACAAGTCTGAGGAGAAGCAGCTGAGGGAACTGGGGTTGTTTAGTCTGGAGAAAAGGAGGCTGAGGGGAGACCTTATCGCTCTCTACAACTACCTGAAAGGAGGTTGTAGCGAGGTGGGGGTTGGTCTCTTCTCCCAAGTTACAAGTGGTATGTCAAGAGGAAACGGCCTCAAATTGTGCCAGGGGAGGTTTAAATTGGATATTAGGAAAAATTTCTTCACTGAAGGGTTCATCAAGCATTGGAAAAGGCTGCTCAGGGAAGTGGTGGAGTCACGATCCCTGAAGGTATTTAAAAGACATGCAGATGTGGCACTTAGGGTCATGGTTTAGTAGTGGTGGACTTGGCAGTTCTAGATCAATGGTTGGACTCGAAGATCTTAAAGGTCCTTTCCAACCTAAATGATTCTATGATTCTGTGATTTTTGCCCCTATAGTGTCTGTACAGGCTGTCTTTTAGACTACAGCAGCTTTAGGGACAAGGCACCTAAAGTCTACATCCATAATAGTAAACTCAGTGGGCCAGGGACTGTTCTCTGATCCCTTGAGCAAGCGGCATGACACAGTAAGTTCCCCCCAAACACAGAGGCCTGATCCACGCCAGGTAAAGATAACAGTCTGACTGGTGCTGTTCCCTGAATTGTGTCCAGGCATTGCACTAGGAGGCCCAGGCAATGACCATGCCATGAAGCACAACATTTGTACAGTACCAGTGCTTGAGCTCATGACCCAGACACTTACAATTTTATGGTATATAGGCTCTGTTGTTTTTCCAGTAATTTAGGATTTCCTGGAATTTTGAAGGTCTAAACATTTCACAAGAGAGATTGAGGCAGAAGTGTCCTTAGTCTTCTTTCACAAAACTGAGGTTGGCCACCTCTTTCATATTCTCCAGTTACAGATAGAAGAACTGTAACTGTCCAGATCCTCAGCCAAGTGTAGCTGGTTTAGCTATGTTTGTTCCTGATGCTATAATGGGGTTTGATTTTTCAGCTGAGAACAAGAATGATTGATTGCCTTCCTCTATGTTCCTTCTTTACGTTAAGTACAACCTGCTGAAACTATCTCCCAGCTCTTCAAACCCTCAGTGTTTTAGAGTGATTAGTATGGCCCTTTCAGAGAGGAAGAAAATAGTCTGGTTGTCGGCCACCTAGCAGGTCTTGCCTCTCTTTCTTCTGTTTTAGTATCATGGTGCCTTGACTCTTCAAGTCTATGCAAAATAGCCCCGCGGTAGCACTGTTCACTCAATAACTATGCGATCACTTCCCTCTCTCATCTTTCTTTCTTTTGCAAGCTTCTCTCTGTTCATGCAAATACTGTTTTTCAATACTCAAAGCTCTTGTTTGACTCTGCTCATTTCCAGTTTCTAATTTATTTGTCTCTTTCTTTTTACCTCTCACCTTCTCAAGGATGTTCTTATTCCTCCCTGCCCTGATTATTTCTCTAAGTCTTGCTTTTCCTGATTTTATTCTTCTGATGCAGTGTGATTTTGCTTTGGCTGATTTTATTCTAGGGTTACAAAGTAGAAGGTTCTTTACTGCTGTCTCTATTCTCATCCTACCTTTACAGGGCTTTTGATGCTCTTGAATAATTAATATTTGCTTAAGTCCACATTGGAAATGCTGAAAAAAGGTTAAAATATGTTAATAAACCTGGGAAAAATACAGAGGAAAGCATACTTAAATGAGCTATGCTAAAATGCTCTTCATATATCATGGAGTACTCTCCTAAAGCAAGTAGTATAAATGGTGATAGATGCATAAAATTGTCAGTTTTATGCCTAAATATTCTGTGATTGAACCTCCTAATTTATCCCAGTTTAAAAATATGCTGTAAGTTTTCTAAGAAGGTGTACAAAAGATTGCAGATTGTTTTTTGAATGCTGTTTTTATTAGATTTAATGATTTATCCCTAAGTGAATAGGATTATATTCTTCTGTAGGAATAAAACTAAATTCTTATACTGTATTCTAGTGATGAAGATAGTGACTTCATGTACCAGTATTTTGATAATTAATAGTTTTATAGAGTTAAGCCAGTGCTTTCTATCTTTGATAAAACCATTTTTAAATATATTTCTTTCCATTTCCAGTTCAGGCACAGTTTGCTAAAATACTGCCAGAATCTGTGGTCTGTATGACTGATTAAATGAGCTTCCTAAATATAATTTAAAGCATTAATGATAGATGAGTACTATTTCTATCTGCTGTTTCAGAAATTTGAGTTGTTTTAAACAATTAGGGTACCTAAAAATTACCTGGATCCTCCTAGGATTAAGATATTTAGAGAAAAGGCTCTAAATCATCAAGTGAATTTTCCATTTCTCACATTGCACGTATCCTAATGATCTTTCCTGAGTTTTTCTTACTAATTTCTCTCTAAAAGGCATAATATTTCTTGAACTTTTAAGTATAAACAGACAGCCATCAAACAACATCTGTGCTTTGTCAAAACCTATGTCCCTTGTAATTTTTCAAGTGCTAAGGTCTTTATACTGTCCTTAGTCACAGATTCTCACCTATATTAACAGGCACTATGGTTTGGATTTGAGATTGTGCTGGTCCCTTGTATAAAGTGTCACTGTGAAATGAGAATAGAGAGAAACATGTCATTTTCTACAAGGACATGATTTAAGGATACTGTTTGCCACTTCCTTCTGTGGCAAACCCCTTTAGCCTTTGCCTCCTGTTTACAAAAAACATCTTCTCAGCCAGTAACAATTTGACTAACATCTACTTTTTAATTAAATGGTGTAGCATTTAGGAAGATGCATGCTAATCTGGGCCCCAGATCTGCAGCCCTCAGCTTTACAAGATGCTGCTCCAGCAGAGGCTGTAAAGCTCTCGATAAGAGAAGTAAGGAGCAAGGTGCAGGTCCCACAGCGATAACCTCCTGACTCCAACATTATAGGTCTTTCTGCCGGAATTGAGTTCTACATCTTCCTCGATTGGTTATTGTCACAAATGAGTAATGGATGCACCCTGCCTGCGTCCCCAGGTACACGAGCCAGTCCATCAGGCCATCGGGAGGCACAGCTGCTGGCCGCAGGGGTAGGCAGATAACAGGCAGACACCGAGAGAGGCGTTAAAGGCACCGCGACCACTGGGGCACCAGCCGAGTTCCTGCAGGTCTTCGGAGTGACTACCTGCCTGCCACTGCTCCTTCTGCCCCTTACAGTGGGCATTAATCAAGCTGTTCCCCAGGATCGTGTAGGAGACCAGATAAAGCGGTACAAAGAAATCAAAAGCAGGGAGGCGGTTGGAAAATGCATGGCGTTCTGGCCGTGCTTAGGTTATTTTATTTTGTCTTATTTTTCAGGGGGGCAGATGTTCAGAGTGTCCTGTTCACACTGGGAATTACTGTTAGAAACAGATATACATACGTGCGTACATATATATATATATATAAAAAATAAAGCCTTGAAAAATTGTCTAGTTACCAGCTGAGCAGCAAAATGCACTTGTCAGGTTTTTTTGCTGTCAGTGATGAGAGCAAAAAAATAAGTGGCATTTTAGTAAACCTGTCAGGGAATTGACTCACGCTGACTGAGGAGTGAGTAAGTAGGTAAATAAGACTGTGTTTTAATTTATTAAGCATATTCCTTTGAAAGTGGTGTGATTTGCATTGCTATTGCTAATGTAAAGGCTTGACTGGAGGTTTTTCTAGAGCATACATGATAAATTGAGTTTCTGTTTAACATCTCGTGTAAATTTGAAGGTCAGCTCAGTTTCTAAATGTATCTAACTTAGACAAATGGTCCACGTGTCCCTCCAGATGTGGACATTTGTAGTATTACTCTGCCTAACATAATAGTATCATTGACCGTATTTTAGGAAATTCCATTTTGTTATCATGTTAATTCTTGGAATAACAATGGTTTGTAATGCAAAGCTCAAGAAATATCTTTTCAAAAGTATATAACTAGAATTCATATTGAGGCCAGATTTTCTAAAGAACATAACTTCTGATTAATCAACTCAATAGATGTTGGTCAAGTTACCAAAACTGGTCAGAAGCTAGTGTCTCAGAGAAAAGCAATAGGAGCTGTGGTGCACCAAACTCCTTTAATATCTAGTCATAACTATTACTGTGTCTATAAGTGTGACTATATCTACAGTACTATATTTGTGTAGGATTTGATTTGTCCAATTTGGCAATGCCCAAACTTAATAGAAGACACTGTACAACACTCTGTCACACAGAAGGTGGTGGATACGTTGTATAGCAGAAAACACATCTGTTATTCCTCTGGATGAAAATTGCAAAGGGATTTTTGGAATATAAGGAGGAAACTCCCAAACTGTCAGGATTTGGTACACATCAGCAATCTAGTAGTTATGTATTCTAGGGGAGAGAAGGGGGAATGAGAGAGGAGATGGAGGAAGAACCCGAAAAAGTAAAAATCCCATAGTACGTGAATGTTACTGCTTCAAGTTTCAGAATTATGAAATAGTTTATTTATGTCTTTTTTTTTTTCTGTTTTGGCTTAGAGCTATTCTGCACTCAGCTATTTCCTTTTACCATTGTTTCAGAATAGCCAAGTTAAAAGAAAGTAATTTTAAAATCTCCATAGTTCTTTCAAAGCAGAGTATTTACAATAGTTCAAGGTGGAGCTCTCAGGAACATATAGGTTAAATTTTGTGCTATTTTCCCTTGTAAGAGACTGTTCTCAGTTGGTTTTAACTGTTGCTTTTTGACTATTTTTGACTGTAATTTTGTATGGTATGTTTTTGCCTGAAACAAAATTGTTTTAGAAAAAACTAATCAGCAAAGATTGTTCAGCATTTTGGGACTAGGTTTGATGATAAAAAATTAGTATTTCACTAGAAATTATATTTGTACAACCTTTTATTTAAAAGGTCAATCATCTCAGAAAAGACAAGTGTTGCTGAAAATATAGATAATGCTTTTTCACCACCCCTATTCAAACCTCCCCAAACTCAACCAAATTATAAATCCATGGGTTTCTTTCTTTTCACTTGCTTAGTAGAGATCTGTTGGGCATGACAGAATTGCTGGGCAAGGGGACTTATGTTTGAGTACTAGGGGCTCTTTATAGGTCCTAGGACCTACAGAGCTCTAGGTCCTCCTTCTCACTGTGGGGATCTACATCGGGAACACAGACAAGCTTTGCTTCCACAGAGCTCCCTGGGCCCTTTAACAAAGCTTTTCCATTTTATCTGTCTGTCCATGGTGCCAGCCAAGCAAACATGGAGAAGCTTGCCCACATTTTTTCTCATCCTTTTCCCTAGTGATGCCAAGATTGCATGAAAAAAGGAAAGAATAGTTTATCTTGGACACTGAGTGAGAAGGAGGTAGTAGTCCATGGAGCCAGGTGGGATTTTAAAAGAGGGGCTGGATATCGGCTGTAGGAAGGCAGAAACACAAAGTATGAATATAGAGGAAGGGAATCTGTTGCAACATAGCAGAGGACAAGTATAAAAACACCCATGAACCTGAGGTTCCACCTAGGAGAGCCAAGTGCAAACCTGAATTCAAACACTATGGTGATATTACATATAAATCATACTGAGTTAACGGGCCTTCTCACCTTCTAAATTTCACCTTGTTAAGCACCTCAGTGCATCAAGCCCCAGGCATGTTGAGGTGAGCAACCTGAAACAAGGAATTGATAGTTACTCTCAGAGATGCCCATCTCCCCAGCAGTTCTTCTGCAGTGACCGTGCTTCTATTTGAGGTACCTACTGAAAAAGTGACAATTGCAGAAAAAATATGTTCTGAGATATAGTCAGCATCTCTGTGGCAAAAGTGGAGAGAGAACTCAGCCCTCTGGGGTGCTGCTCATCTGTACCAACTGTGACACCATGAATGCCTTCCTACCATCATTTGTTCCGTTTCCTGTGTATGTCCCTTCCCGCTTCTGCAACAAAAGACACAGGATTTCTGCAAAAAGCACCTTCCTTCATTGCACATTCATTTTTTTGAGCACCAGCTGTTGTTGGGTGTTGAAAAGTCTGGCTCATCAGACCAGCCTATGTAAAATAGCCTCAGATTTTGTGTATCAAATTTAGCTTAACTCAAATTTTAGACTGTTTACTGTTATCAGAATGCTACTGCATGCTCTTCATCCTGCCCCTTGTCCCCAGTAAGTCACAATGCTGGGGAAAATAAGGCCAACTCTGTTCAGTATGTAGGCTTGGGGTTTGATCCTGCTCCTGGTGGAGTCAACAGGAATATTAATTTTAAACTAGTAGGCTGATATTCAAAGCACAGAAAGAAAAAGCATGGTAAATTATGTTTTAAGACAGGGTAATGGTTTAGGAGGACACCTACTATTTTGAATGAGTAGTTACACACATTTAAGAGAAAAAGTCTTACAAAACACCACAGTCAATAGAAATAAATAAAGGGGAGAATGAATCATGCCAAACTCAGCTTTATTTTCTAGGAGCTGTATGATCATACTGAGATTGATCCAAAATTTTCTGAGGATCTTTCTCTTAATTCAGTTATTTTTTAATCTGTACTTTAAACAAAGAACAAACAAACAAATAAATCCCTCTAAAATCAATCTAGTGAACTAAGTCTTGGAAAAGAAACCCCAGAAACACAGCAGCAGGCCTTACAAAACTTGGGGCACTTTTCATTATTTCCAAATAGTGGAAGCAGACCGCTTACTGGACCTAAGAGGTGAATTGTAGCTAAGGCTTAGATCCTCTGGAAAATGTTACCCTTGGAACTGATGGGAAAACAAGCACAAGCAGAAATCACAGAATGTACCTTGCTTTGCAAGAATTTTTGTTGATCATGCTGCCTTCCTCATTGGAAAGATATTAACAGCTGAAACATTTTTTTCTGCAGAAGGCTTTATAGAGTGTTTTTAGTGTTAAATGCTTTTTCTGAGCATACGGAATTGTTGTTCTGTGTATTGTCTCTGCAAAGTGTGTTTATTTTAATGTTTGACATATGCAAAATTCAGCTTTGGTGGTTATATTACAATCTTAAAATAATAATAATGTTTACCCCTACCATGAATTCACTTTTTAGAGTTTGCCATTGCCTGGGTACTAACCTCTCTGCTGTGCTCGAAGTGCAGTCGCAAAGAAAGTTCTTGTTAGAATTTAAGATGTGATGATCCATTTCTGCCTAACAATCTCCTACTCCTGCATTCCCTGAAGTGTATCCCATCTGCTTTTGGGAGCTCTCATTGCAATATGCAGTGATTGCAGGATAAGCACACCATTTTCCTGTCAATACTTTCCTATTAGCCTCCTGGATCCATACATCATCGTCTTGCTGGCCTGCAGTTTGCTTATCTTTGTCTCTGAGGCTGCCTTTGATTTATCTAACACCCAGGTTAATGAGGCATGGAGCCCAGGGTGGCTCCAAGGATAATGCACTCCTGTATAAAAATGCTTAAGGAAGGATCAAGTGATAATCCATTCTAGACTAAAAGGCCTAGCTCTTCAACAAATGTTGTATTTCTTAATCGCTAAGCTAAGACTATAATAGCTCCCTGTTAAGCTACTGCCATCAGTAAAACTACTCACGCTAACTATATGAAATTTACAAAAGAACTGAAAATTAGATTTTAATTTGTGTTCCAAAAAAGGCAAAAAAAAGTTCATTTCTTAGGAACAGTTATCACCATTATTTGACAGTGTTCTTATGCAAAAATAAGTTAGCTTTAATATTTAATTTACAGTAATAGTTTTATATTCCCTCACTGGGACCTATGTTTTTCTAAAGACAAAAATAACAGAAGCTAGAATGTTACTGTGGCAAGGATAAATCAAAGTAGCTATTTCAATAATGGAGGTAATTACAAAGTGTATATATCTGAGATGTACTGAGTGGTTAGGGGTTGTTTAATTAACATAAAAATTTCAATATCATCAGCAAGTGTGTTAGTATCACAAAAGCATTGTTAAAAATGCATCTTAAAATAGTTATGCCTTTCTCTGTTCCTAGCTAGTACATAAGGCTAATATACTTTTACTTGCCATTTCTGCTAATTACCACCTTACACAGAAACATTTTAATGAAGGCAAGGTGAAGTTCCAAATAAGCTTTCAAAGCCATATTTATTTGTTTATTTTTAGAGCTCTCTACTGCACATTACTCTGGTGTCTGTTTCGCCTTTTTTTGTTGTTGTTGTTTTGTTATGCTTGGTTGACCTTCATTTTACGAACCTGCTACAGGCTCCTGAAATAGATGTAATGTATAACCATTTAGAAAATGACATAGCACCAAATAATGGGGTCTTTCCTATGGGATGCCATGCTCATATTTTGGAGTAAAAGCCACGCACAAGCGAGGCTTTCACCAGTTGACCCACCACAGCCCCCAAGGACTTGACCCAGGTAATAAGTCCTTTACTGGTCACTAACCTACATTATTGAAATTTAGTTTGGATTTTGATGACATGACATTGTTAAGGGTTGTTATTGAGATGTAAATGATCTTCCGTTGGGTTATTTAAGACACATGAAGGACCTAGTTTAGAATGAAAATTAGTTATTGATTATTCCAGCAATTAACAAAATAAATTTTAGCACCTATAATAACATTTTTAGAAGTCTTAAATTATTTTTTGCTTAAACTGACCCAAGCAGCCAGATTGATTCCTTAGGAATCTTTAAAATGTTTTCAAAAAAGAAAAAAAAAGGTAAACAAATGTTGCTGTGTTCTTTGTGGTCTTCTGTTTTAAAAGTAATTTTTCCTCTTATGTCTACTATGCATTACAGTAGTATGTGATGCAATTGTCTATACAGTTGCACACTGTACTGCATAGATTCTTTAGTATTAAAGACAAGTTTGGAACACATATAAAAGTAAAATCTTCATCCTATTTATTCACTTTTTTTTTTTTTGAAACTTCTATCATTAAATTAACATCATTTGTCAATTATAGAGTTCATTTTCTCTACTTATATTTCTTTCCTTAGTACTTTGAATCTACTGACTTAAAAACATCCTGAGATAGGAGGCAGCCCTTTCAAATGCCTGTTGTTATTTGTGAGCACCTCTTAATGATATTGATAGCACAAATACATTTCCCTATCTGATTTAAAGTGAAGAGTGTGTTAGTTTATCCGTAGATATTTTAATTAGAAAATGTGTTTCTGGCATTTTTTTACATGGAATAATGCTGAGAAATCTTCAGAGGCTGTTACACACACCAAAAAGGCCACACGGCTCTGCTAAGTACTTGGTTTGTTGGCAAAAATGAGAGAACACATGATACAAATATATTTTATAAAATTAACTCAGCTTAGTCCTCTTTGTCTCTTTCTATGCTACAAGCTCCAGCCAGTGAAGAGTGTTAGGCGCTAAACAGAGACGCGTGCTTTCTAGTTATAATTTCACTGCTTGGGTCCCAGTGATACTTTAATATATAAAACATTTAGGTAGGGAAATGGCGTAAGCAGCTTGACTGGACTGCTAGAACTCATTACTTAATATGTTGTCTGTAGATGGTACTGAACTCGCTGAAACTAATACTGCGGTCATGTGCTGCCTTTTGTGTTTCTATATTGTGTCAGGATCCTCCACACCTCAGATAATATTACATGGAAAATTAGCTGCCTACCCGCTGCAGTTTGAACATGGCTTTCAGAAAACTTTTCCACACAGCGATATTTCAGTTTAAAAGTCCCTTTTAAAATTAGCAGCTAATAGCAGAGGGTCGACGTTTTCTAACATTGATTTTCCTTGGACAATTCTCTCTGCCTTATTACATACTTTTTTTCCTACTCTCTCAATCCTGCTATTCGGATACAGGCAAAGTAACCAATGGTTTAAATGAGTTTTATATCCTTTTCTTATGAACCCCTGTCATCAATTCAACATCTGAATTGTCAGGAGGGATACTTAACTTCTCTTTCAAGACATGATAGACTGCATTGCCTCTGACCTTAGAGGAGGATTTCATGAATTTACATTTCATGTATTTACAGCAGCTTTCACATCAGTATCTACATCTGTTAAACACGTGATTCCAACTTGGCTGATTTTGTTTTGTTTGGGCTTTTTTTTGCTGATCAATCTAATAAGAGACAAGCAGCAACTCCTGGTGCATGAATTTTTTTAGCTTTTCTAACATAGGGGTTAAGTGTTAGCTCCCATTTTTAGTATTTTGAAACATAGAGAAAATCTAATGGTGTCAATATATATTGATATGTAACAATAATCAAAATACATGCATAAAAATTTTGCCTTTATCAGATTTTAGATCCAAAAAGCAAGACGTCTGCCAAAACACGCAAACAGATATTCAACATTAAAAACAATATTCTTTAAAGAATTAGATATGTAATACAGCTATAACTCCTATGAATAATAAGGCAATAAAAAGAAAACAAATATACTCT
This sequence comes from Cariama cristata, assembly GCF_000690535.1. Taxonomy (NCBI): domain Eukaryota; kingdom Metazoa; phylum Chordata; class Aves; order Cariamiformes; family Cariamidae; genus Cariama; species Cariama cristata. The sequence continues at coordinate 63,655 of NW_009610103.1, forward strand.
CTCTGTACATCACCCAGTAACTATTGATTTCTTCAGATGTTCTCCTTCATACAGAGCTCTTCTAATACATATTCTGAACAGCAGTAGAGCTGTTGTTTGATTCAGATTCAACTCAACTACCTGGGAGCTTTCCAGCAGAGCACTTGGGTTAGGAGTAATCACCTGTATGGTAAGTGCAGCGAGACATGCAGTATAGGAGGTGAATGATCCTCTGGAAGCACCTATTTTTGTCCATTAACACATAGGAGGAGTAAGTACTCCTAGATACTAGTGTAAGGGAGAGGTTTCTGGGCCTTTCAGATCTTCCCAGCAAGCCCATCCCTGCTTTAGTTAAAGAGGTCCCAGCTCAAATGCCTGTGCCAAGTGCAACTAGGGCACTACCCTGCAGAAATAAAACCCTCAAACCAAATGAAGTTAACTAAAAAAGAAGAAATAAAAAAGGTGTCCAAACACATTTCTTAACGCCTCCAGCAAGACAGCGGCAATTCAAATTCACTGTCCTTGCTTCCCAAATATTGCTGTAGCTGGGGCCACATTTCAAAAGCACATATCCCTTTGAGGGTGGTTTTTTTCAGTGGAGGCTGTCTCCTGTTTTAGGACTTACTTTTCTCTAGAGAGATTTTTTAAAGAGCTCAGCACTTTGCCATTCCATAGGCAGCACAGCATCCCAACTCCACCAGACTCCCTTTCTTTCCAGATGTGCCATACCAGCACCAGCAGTGCATATAGCCAGTCTTCAAAAGCACACTCCAGTGTTTTTTCTGACCTCTGGCTGCAAGTAAAGATTATTCCTGTTGGATGTTCCCATAATGAGGACGTGTATGATGTGCTGTTTGCATATAGAAAAGCATGAGGCTGGAGATAGGAATATAGAAGTGAATGTAGTTTTGTGGCACTGGAGGCAGGACGCCATGGAATGGAGTCTATAGATGAGCATGTATTATGAAATAAAGATATGCGTCCAGCTCCCTATTGAGATACCAACCTGTGGACTGTGAGGGAAACATTAGCTCTCTCTCTTTCTTGAAATAGCATATGCTAAACAAAACAATTGCACCTGCAAATATCACCTGATACAACAATTTTAAGAGAGATTCGTGTATCTTGCATTAATAATAAATGTGAAGCAAAGACTGATATTTTATTTTATAAAAATAAAACACACCAGTGTATACTCAAGAAACATTCATAATAAATGTCAGGTTTAGGAAAAAAAATCTCTAATATTTTTTAAAGTATTGAAGGAGTGTTTTGCTTTAATAACTGCAAAAAAATTTGAACCACTTTCAATCCATGGTTCCTCTTTGTAGCCATCCTTAACTTAAACTCTAGCAATTTTACAGAATTTACTCTATGCTTTACTGTTAAATAAGATGACTGATAAGATTTGGATAACTGGCTGTCATGACCAAAGACACTCAGGGAACTGGCTAAGCAGAAAGGTGATGGAGTAGATCTGAGTGGCCCAGGTGCCTCAGGCCGTTTGGATGCCTTTTCCTTGTGCTGCCACAAGAAGAGCTCAGGTGCAGAAACCATTGCTTCTTGTGGGCAGTCACTCAGATGGCTACACAGGCAGGTAATTAATATACATGTAACTCTCATTTTTCCTGTCTTACAGATCCTTAAGGGGTGAGAGGAGCCATTGTCATTGCTTACATTGCTCTGTTCCGTTGTGCCTTGTGTGTAACACAATCACAAAACCTCATCAGTGGTGGTATTTTTCATTATAACTGTGCAGACTTATATAAAACATTGTCAGTGAGTAATTACACATATAACTATTCCACATAGTGTGCGAGCAAACAAGATTCTTCATGCAAAGCAGTGAAATGCAATGTGCGATCTAGTGTTTAATTAGAATTTGGCCTAAATTAAGTGCACTGAGAATAACAGACTTAAATCCGTATGAGAAGAGAGAATATCTAGTGGTAATCTAATACAACTTCTTGTTGCTCTTATTGCTCCATTTATAAAGTAGTTTCAAAGCAGGGACACCACTTGGAAAAGGAGAAAGTAATTTAAGAAGATCTTTAGTAGACCATTTGGATGTGAAATTGCTCAGTTCTCTGGGCAGCTCAAGTCCTGCTTTTAGAGAAAAGCGCTGAACTCCACTCTGCCAACTATCCTGCACTGGAATTACCTCCTGATACTGTACTCCAGCAGACTCATGGCTTAGCAAGTTCCTAGGCAGACACAGTTAAATGCAAAATGTCAACCGTAGGATGACGAATTTACCTTTCCTTCACTAGCAGGTAAAGTGCATGGAGTCTTGAAAGTGGAAGAGAGGAGCAGCCGTACACCCATGATATACTTGGGTCTTTATTGATCTTATCTGACAAATCAGCAAGTGGTACTTTGGTCAGAAAAGAGTTAAGGAGATACTTTTACTAATGAAAATAAACATATTTGCCAGCAATGCTGACATCTACAGCTGAGGTCTGCAAAGGGAAATGAGCCTAAATGATGGCGTTTGGATGAGCACACAGATTTTGTAGTAAAAAGACAATTTCTGAAGTGAGAATGTGGTTTTTTTGTGAGTTTTTCTTCCTTGGAAAATGCAGTGACTTTCTGATATGTGACTGTTCTTTTCTGAACTTTTCTGTTTTCCTGGTTTAGCCCTTCTTTTGCCATGGTTTACCTGCACCTGAAGGACAGAAGGGTGGGAGGCACTGTGTTAGAGAACTCCTGAGTTCTCCACCAACTACACAGAAGGATGCATAAATCTAAATTACCAAAAAATACACTTTAGCCAATAAGATGAAGTCACACAATCAATGAAATCCTGAAGCCTTTATTCAGTCCTATCTCAAAAACAACCAGAATGCAAGTCATCCAGAGATTTCACCGAGTTATGACTCACATTTGGTGATCAAGGTTGTTTTGTTTGAGCAAGACGAAGGGGAAGAGAATAGTGGGAAGAGAAAAGCTAGGTCACTTTTCTCATTCCTCTTTAATCAGTTAAAACTGACATATAAACAGAACAGCCGAACTGAGAGAGTTGCAAATCTCTTTCATGGTAATGCAAACAGCTGGGTTTCACAAAGGAATGATGTTTGAAATGATTTTTCTTTTTCTAGCTGAAACAAAAATGAACATAGGCATTTTTGCTAAATGGAAGTTATATACAAGAGCTTCAAGTGTTTGATCATAAAATAGATTTATTTTTTTTTTCCTTTCTCTCCCTTCTTCATTGACAAAATCAAAATCAAGAGAGTGATGAGATTGCAGGGATGAGGAGGGAATGAGAACAAAATCAGAAAATCTTTTACAGGTACTTTGTTCATCAAAAATATTGTCTCAAAATTTTCAGCTGAAAGCAATTTGAGTGCATCTTTTATTTACTAGCAGAAAGTTTTGCATGTACAAGATAGAGCCCCTTCCCAAAGGTCTTAAGACTGAAATAGAAAATAAGTAGTTAAAGCACCAGTGAACTTACCCAATGTATATCAAAAAATGGTTTCCTCAGCCCACAAAAGCATGCTGATGTGGCTTGCTGCTTCTCTGTTTCTGGATCTTTCTCTTCAGGTACTAGACTGCTCCTAAGTGTTTCTTGCCTTCAGCTGTGTGATCGTATGGATTTGTACTAATGCCCTTTCTGTGAGCCAGAGGACTAAGCCTCCAACGTGGAATCAGAGTCTGTGGGTTCAAATCCTGACTGCCATGGAGTGATGTTGGGCAACTGTGTTAGCCCTGTGGCCAGGGGTCTAAGCAGTCAGGTGAAATACTGTTGTAGAAAACGTTGGATTCAGAAGTAAGAGACTATTATGATGTGAAAGGCAAAGCATTTCTCTGATTCTGATAAAGCTGACTTCTTCCTCACCAGTGTCAGAAGAAAAACTTAAAATTTCAGTTTTCCCCAGTTGAAGAGTGCCTGACTTCCTTGAAACAACTTTTGGACAGAGAATTTAATCAACAGCAATGAAATGCTGTGCTGCAAACCTTCTCTTGTTTTATTTTCCTTTTTCCCTTATTACAGCGCAGAGTGTCTGTAAATGGGTGTGCTCTTCCTTTTTGCCTTCTGGTCCTTATGTCTATTTTCTTTATAAAAATTTAGAACAAGTATAATCTTTAAAGGTGATATTATTCTGTCTTTAGTTATTAAAAACAACCAAAAAATTGGACAGATCTAGATTTTTTTTTAGACTTTTCTAACCCATTTATGCATTGTTTCTTTCAGCTATAAGTAGATCTACACAGCAAACTTGCACTCAGAGATATTTCTTTTTCTAGGAGCTATTTGGACCCAAAATGTTAAGATCCACAGTAAGCATAAGTTGAAATAACAAAATCTGTGTCTAGATTAAATGGGCTGCCTCCTGGCAAAGTTTATAGTCAGAACAGGTTAGGAGCTGGAGCCATTATGCAGAAATACAAGTGCGAAGCTAACATAATGCAACGGATGTTATCTGTAGCACTGTATTACCTTAATATTCCCACCGGTTAAGATATCCATCTGATTAGTCTGAAGATGTCACATTATCTAGTAATGCCAAATATAGATTAAAATGGGGAAAGCTACAGGCGTGATTGAACTGTGATAACATATGGTTTGTACAGTCATTGGCCTCTTAAGAACTTAACTTCCAGCTGGGGTCTGTGTAACATAAGAAACAGGGATATCACATTTCCCCCATCTCTGCTTCTGGCAGGTGTGTGCTAGAGACTGACTGCTAAATACTTTGTAATTAGTATGCCTTGGAGCAGTCACTGTCATCTTACATCTGTAACTGGAGTGAGGGCACTGTTAGCATGGCTGTGTTCATTTCTTTAGCATCCCAAGCCTATAGACCTATACAAGGCAGCCTGAAGGATCAGTGTTTGATGCATGAACCATAGGCAGACCTCAGAAATGTATCTAATTATACCAGTATCTGACTGCACTATTGTAGCAAGATGTATTATTCATAGACAAAGATGAACTGCTATTCAAGGATAGAAAAATCTTCTATATTCTGCCAGTTCTAAAGCTTAATGTCTAATTGAAGATTAAATAGTTTGAAACAATCAATAGCTGTATTTGAGATTTTCAAAACTATTCCTGCACTACATGAACTATTATCATATTTCCCAGTACAATACAACAAATATACGATAAAATAATGGTATCATCTTTCAAGGTGTGTGAGAGAAAGAGAGAGAAAGGTAAATTTACTGTTAAGATATACAGTTAAACAATTTTCTGGAAATGTGTAGCAGTACCTGCAACTTTTGCATTCTTTACTAGATCCTAGGGTTTCTTAGAAGCAATATGTGGGTGTTGCTCATGGTGTTTTCATTTATTTAAAAAACATAATTCTCCCTTGTGAGAGGGAGTACAACTGAAAGCCACAATAATTCCTTTTTGACAAATTGATAGGTTTTATTTTCTCTTGATTTAATCCACAGCACCTATTTTAAAACAACCGTCTGTATCAATCAGAAGCCATATGCCACAAACACGAATAAGCATTTAGACTTCAGCCACCCCTCATGCAAAACCCAGAGGAAGGCTCCCCACCCACAGCTGCAGGAGCTCTCTGATCACAAGGGGAAGCAGGTTCCGTTTGGCGATCATAGTGTCTACAGGTAGCTGTTTTTAAAACAGAGAAGATTGTTTCAGTTTTGGAGTCGGTCATGTAGAAAGAGGATCTTGGAAGCAAATGGGTCCTATTGATTGCTTCAAATACACCTTAAATTTTACTCCTTAATCAATTGGCAGCACCTAAGAGTTGATACTGTGTGACTTTACAGGATACACATCTTAGCAGGTAGATAGCCGCTTTCTTCACTTTTCTTCACAAATGCTTTATGTCCAGATGAAGATGCATCTTGTGTCATCTCCTAATCACCACTGGACATAGAATTTCACCTTGGGATCCTTCCATCATACCTTACAGCTGAGGTTATGCCTCTTAGAGTCGCTTCTAGGCAAAGAATGCGCTCCTCAGTTCATTTTTCAAATGGCTAATGAAACTGTTATCTGTAGCTGTTATCCAGGAGTTAGTCCAACTGATAAAAATAAATGCTTTGAGGGAGATCTTGTCTACCTAATTTTTCCTTAAATGTTTTGGTGTTTAACAAAGCGGCGTTCTTAAATTAAATTCTTACATACACACATACAAAAAAAGGACTGATGTTTCTCAGAAAATCTGAAGAACTCTCCAAATGGTTCCTAAAATTAATCACTTTATTTAGACTTGAAAACACCTCAGTTAGGTATCTAACTTAGATGGATAGGATTCATTTTTGAAGCAGGATCTATCAGGAAGGATCAGTTTCCTTTAGGAGGATCAGTTTGCTAGGTATCTCATATATGATCACTGCAGTACTATACATGCAGTTCCTGGACTTTAGTTAATTAAATAGTTCAGATCCTGCTTTCATTCCTGAACATAGCTACCTCTAGCTCCAGGAAACTGGTACACTTTTATTTATATCTAAAGAACCTGCTATCAGAAACCTTTTACTTATGCTTGCACTTTTTTACATGTCAAATTACTTCTTAAGCTTCACCTTGATAGGCTAAATAGATGGAGTATCTTTGGACTCCAGGGCAGGTTTTCCAAGCCCTGAATGCCTGTTGCTGAGAAGAGATGAGTGCTTTAACATTGGGAGTTGGAAATTCTCACCATCTCTTGAGAGGTAGCTCTTGTCAAAAAGATATCTTTAATGCTTCTTAAATTCAGAACTTGAAGTTCTTTGACCTTCTTAGGGGGAGCTGACATATGTGCCTGTATATTTAAAGAATGCTTTGCATTAAATAGTCGATATTTATGTAAAAGTCTGAGACAATGTCTGAGGGCAACCTGACTGTTCTTAGGCAGATAAATTGAGACGGATGCCAGACTGAAAAAAAATCTAGTAAACACAATAAATGAGAAAATAGTTCAAAGGAATCTCTGAATCTGATGTGTAATATCCTTCAAATGATTACTGATGATGGCAAGTAGTATAAGGAAGGATAAAAGCAAACAGGGTTTTAACCACACCTTTTACAGTGCAGCTGCTTGAAGACATTTTTCAGAGAGGAAAGGCAGTGTGTCTCCCGTAGTCTGGACTGAATTTGCTATTCAGTGTTCCGGCTTAGGGAAGTATTCACACAAGTTCATGGGAGAGGTGTAAGAGTCAGAGGAGGAACCTGACCCAACACACTGCATTGCCTTCTCAGGAACCTGGGCTGTCTGCATTGGCTATAGAAATAAGCTATGCAGATAGGTCTGCTCTGAATAATCTTCTGGAAGGAGTATTCCTCTTATTCACTATTGGATAGGCAGGTGATTTACCCCTCTCTGCTTTCCTAGTGGTGTAAGCAAGGTGCTATCCCAGCCTGGATTCAACCCAGGTGATTGAGAGGGGCAGGTATGTTCATATTTAACCATCCCTCTGTACTCCGTGGTAGGAGGCAGACATCACTGGAGGTGATGCAGAACTTGTCTCAATAGGATGACTTGCTCCTAGTCCTTGTGCCTTGGCTAAGTTAGGGTCCTACTCTAAACCACCTTCTTGGTGAGATCAGTTTGGCAAAGTAGCATCAAAGCAGCTGATACAACACAGAATAACAAACATTGAAGTGCTATTAGGCAATAATAGCAAATTGTCAGAGCCACATTTCCATTCAGCTACTGACACTTTCACTGTGAACCACCAACATGTCTGAGCCCAAAATCAATCTTATTACTTAGCTGGCAGAAAAACCTCCTCTAGTGCATGGGATACACAAATTCTTAAAGAAAACCATCTCATGTAGTAAGAAAAGGCTTATTGGTTGTGTCACAGTTTAGTCTTCTCTTTACTGATGATAGGATATTCTCCCCAGGTGACATTTTCATCTCGGAGATAAATGATAATATAATACTTGGCTAAGTTCATATTAGCTATTCTTTCATTTCTTCTTTCTCTCATTTCTTGCTATTACTTTCTTCTTTCCTTGCTTGTAGCTCCTGCTTTTAAACTGTCTTTAATTCCTGACACTCCATGCTCATGGGAGTCCCTGCACTTTAAGAGTACTTGACATTCAGGAAAATACACTTTATATGTTAAAAATCAATGGTGACACAATATTTACAGCCCAAAGGCCAAACATTTGTTTTTCTTTATAGAGAGCAAATGCTTGGAGACCAGCTTTGTGCTGCTAAGCTGTAGACATCAAAGAATAATAATACCGTGGTTTTAAACTCAATGGCTTGAGTGGGTTCCAGAACAGTTAAGTATGGGACTAGCTGCTTTTATGGATCCTGATTTTATGGGTATTCTTAATACAGAGATGGATGTAAGCATTATTATTTTTCCCCTGAATTGTGAACCAACTCTCTTTGTCTATGAGAAGGTTGTTTCTGTTGTGCTAAAATATCTATATAAAGACTAAAATTATAGGACAATACTTTCTCCTTCCCATGAAAAAAGATGGATTCTTCAGAAAGGTATTTTTGTCAGAGTCACAATTAATTCCTTGCAAAAAAAAAGGCCATAATGAGATAGTATTTTCTCTTTTTCACTATTATATAATAAATATACACCATTTCTGAAGGCTTGATATTTTAAATGAGGACTGAAATAAAAGCTATTTTAGAGATTTAGCTTCTTTAATATAAGAAGTAGTTTGTTATTTTAGCACTCTTTATAGAGATTTTTTTTATATTCCAGGCAAGATTTATAGTGTTTTCAATTGGCATATTTTACTTTAATAGGCTTAATTTTGGTGGGTGAGACAAAAACACTGCAAGGCATTTATGACATCATTAGAAACTGCTATGTATCTAGGGAATGCAGTGTCATTTGGTGTGTACGTTTGACCTCTGCTTGTTATTAGGTGCACTTTACTAAATCAGCAGAAGGAGATAGGTCACTAACGACTATTACCAAGCTAATAATAATTATAAGGGAAAAATACTGTTATTGATGTTTCAGACATCATTTCATATATGCTGTTCCTCAGACACTGATTTGTGATTTGCATTATTAGGAATGAACTTTCTTTGACCTGTCATTTAACATAAGTTAGACTGTTTGGCCTGATAGTTACATACTGTCCTTCCTAATGATGAAATTATTGTATTTAACTCTTTGAATGGATTTTTTGATTTTTTGGGGGACCAACAGAATTTAGACCATATTTTGAACCATTGAAAAGTTATGTTACTTCTGAGCAATACACATCACAGGAGTTTTATTATAGTCTCACTCTCACTCTAAATGTAACACATACGTGTAAGCATACAAGGAAACAAATTATTTGGGCAGTGCTTGTACTTTAATTTAAATTCTCTGACTTGTGCGACTAGTGGCTGTTTTACTGATTGTGGTGGTCTCAGTAAAGCTGATTAGCCAGAAGTGTGTAGAAAGAAATAGGTTGGGTGAGTTTGTACATACAAAGCTTTTTCCATCTACCTTGTGGTACTATTCAGTCAATGAAAGTACAACTTTCTTAAAAGGTCTTTGCAATGTGTACTTTGTTGTGAATTTTGCACCATCTGGAAAGACCTCCACTCTCAGTCAGAGGTCAGTCCATTAGGTTTGTGGCATGGCCAAAGCCGAGCCCATCAGTGACCTCTGGGATAACATATTTAAGAAGGGGAAAAAAAACCTGATGTGGAACAGCCGCCAGAGAAAGGAGTGAGAAGATGTGGTCGGAGCAGCCCCGGAGCAGAGATTCCCCCCAGCCCCTGGTGCAGCCCACGGTGAGGCCGGCTGTCCCCCGGCAGCCCACGGAGGCCCACGCTGGAGCAGATCCCCACCTGCAGCCCGGGGAGGACCCCACGCCAGAGCAGGGGGATGCCCAAAGGAGGCTGGGACCCCAGGGGAAGCCCACGCTGGAGCAGGCTCCTGGCAGGGCCTGTGGCCCCGTGGAGAGAGAAGCCCAGGCTGGAGCAGGTTTGCTGGCTGGGCTTGTGACCCCGCGGGGGACCCAGGCTGGAGCCGTCTGTGGCTGAAGGGCTGCACCCCC
>NW_009610103.1:73698-91049 GCF_000690535.1 Cariama cristata
AGGAGGAAGGAGCTGCAGAGACAATGGGTGATGGACTGACCCCAACCCCCATTCCTCGTCCTCCTGCTCTGCTGGCAGGGAGGAGGAAGAGAAATTGGGAATGAAATTGAGGCCAAGAAGAAGGGAGGGGTCAGGGGAAGGTGTTTTAAGATTTGGTTTTATTTGTCATTATTCTACACTGATTTGATTGGCATTATATTAACGTAATTTTCCATAAGTCAAGTCCATTTTGCCTGTGATGGTAATTGGTGAGTGATCTCTCCCTGTCCTTATCTCAACCCAGGAGTCTTCGTTATATTTTCTCTCCCCTGCTCAGCTTTCGTGGGCACCTGGTACCCAGACATGATCAACCCACCACAATGCAACAATGTGCAACTACAGCTCAGAATACAGAAGCTCACTGGGAAAAACATCACATCATTTATCTCCAGCTTGCAGCAAGATCTCACCAGATCAAGGCAGTCTTTCCAAAGTGACTGAGTGATCTTAATGGTCCATAAGTTAGGAAGGACATGGCTACTAGGACCCCTCGGCAACAGGCACCAGCAGCCTGTGAACTCAGGAGGGAGGAACAAACCTGTCTTCCCCCAGTTTCTTGTCAGAATGCAACACATTTACATGTTTATATCAAACATCCTCTTCCAGACTCTGCAGTTCGGGGTCCAGCCACAACTGTTAGTGTCATCGTGGTGGTGGTGGTTGTGGTTGCTCCATTGGGTGGTGGCCAAGGCTCCACATGCCTGGCCGTGTGCTGGTATGGGACTGGCATGCAGGTGAGGCCTCAGTGCTTGGACCAGCTGGCCATTTCCAGCCTCACCAAAGAAGGTGTCTGACTGATTGGGAGCCCAAAGGGCAGGATGCAGTTGGAGCTAGTCAGTAAACTACCTTTCTTTAGTCACTACCATTTTTGGTAAAAAAATAAATTAATAATCCCTATGAAACAAAGCAAAATTAACAATAAATTGGTGAATTGGGGCAGAGGGGAGGTCGTTCACTGGCACTGCTAGTACTAGTAGAAGGTACGATTGCTTAGACTGGAAATTCTACAACCTAGAAAACGGATCACCTAAAGGTTATAAAATTGTAGTGGTACGGAGGAGACAAATATGTTTATCATCTCTAACAGAAGAATTAGGAAGTATCAACAAGACTAGTAAATAGTAGGTTTAAAACAGAGAAAAGAGGTGCTTATTAACTGTGGAACTTGTCAGAGAATGTTGTACATGCTAAAAATGTTATTGGTTTAAAACCAAAAATGGGTGAAAGAATGGAAGAAAAGCCTACCCAGGACCATCAGGTAGACCTCCATTTGGGAAATCATTGCTGACTGAGAGACTGTTCTGGAGAAGTTTTATCAGCTGTTGGTCCTGCTGTATCATGGCTATATGCTTCTTAGACAACCACTATGGATCATTTCTGGAGGCAAGATACTGGGCTAATTGATACTTTAATCCAGTTGACACTGCAGTTCTCCTGTTCTTTTGATGATCTGCATCATAAAATGAAACCTTACAAAGCCAATGTTTTTCTACAGCTTTCAAATCTTCATTTTGTTCTTTCTCTCTCTTTTTTTCCCCTTCAGTTTCTTGAAAGTGTGTCTGTGCCTTTCATTCTGGTGTGACACTACATGGAAGTATATATTTCTGAATATATCATGCTGGTTTCTCACAGTTTGTCTTTAGGAAAAAAACAGACAAGCAGGGTTTTTTTCCCACATGTTTATAGTTGTGAAAGTCCAACTACAATGAATGAGATTTCAGAGAGTGGCAGTGTTTCTGTTGCCATACCAGGAAAAAGAGATGTATTCTCAGCATGTTAGTGAATATGCGGTAAAATCCTAGGGAGACAAAGGCAAATCTCAGCAGAATAGAAGTAACAACTGTATTCCTGTTTAATACTTTACATGCTAACACATTTTCAATCCAGAGATGACTGTGGATTTTACAACATTTGAGCAGACACATGATGAGAAGATGGAGGAATGCAATCCCAGTCTAAAGATAAGGGATCTCCACAAAGCTGTGACTTGCCATGCGGGATATAAAACATAATGCAGATAAAAAAACACAATGCACAACACTGGCTGATGGTGACTAGGGAGGGGGGAGGAGAAATACCAGCACTGACTGAAATTTCACTCCATTTACACAGCAAAACTCCACAGATAGGCATCATTTTTTCCTTGTTTTATATTATCATCCTAGATTTGATATTGCTGTCCATGACAGGTTACATCATTATAGTGTACCTTTAAGGCTCACATCGGAGAGAGCAAGTAGAAATGAAGATTGCTATCTGTGTTTCACATACACAGCAGATTTTTTTTTTTCATTTTTATGTGTGAAAAATACACCTCGCCTGGGAGAGGAGAAGGAAAAGGAAGTATGAGTTAGTTTACTTAAAGATCTCAATATATTTTATTTTCAGCAGAGTAAGAGTTTCCCCTGGAAGGAAAAGAGTTTGCAAAGGTTCAAGGGACATTGCACAGGTACCTTGAAAAAGAAATAAACTGATGTTTACAAGAGATGTAGAATCCCAGATGATTTCAGGAAGTCCCATAGCTGGAAGCAGTTGGAGACCAGGAGAGGACTGGGGAAAGGACCCTGTATGTTCTTACACTTTGTCCTTATTATCTTCCTTAGGCATGCATTTTTGGACACTACTGAAGTCCAAAAATGTAGTGTCCACAAGCTACAAGATGTGGCCCTAGGTTGGCCCATTCAGGCCTTTCGCGTGAGGTGCTGTCCCCACCGTGGGAGACTTCAGGACTTGGGGAAGAGTGCAAGAAACATTTTGATTAGTAGTCACACGAGGGAAAGAACAAAGTAGTTTTAAGAATGGGGTCACCTTCTGAACAGTGCTCTAGGAGCAGAATTTGCAAGACTGACCTCTACATATCAGCTCTACCTCCAGTGAATGGAGGAAGAGTTCAGGAAGACGCTAATGTGGATCCACTAGATAAAGATCCACTAGAGACAGAGCAGGCAGTTGTGAGAGTCACGCATGCCAGACCCCATCTGTCTCCTGCGTGACACTTCTGTGAAACTGGGATTTGAAACTTGAAACAGGTTTGTGAAGTTAAGGTGACCAGGTGGGATGGGGAGTCCTCCAGGGGTTAATTCCAAGGCATCATGTGAAATACATACCCACTCCTCAGGGCATGGACCAACATTTCAGATCTGCTTGGTCTCAGGTGAACATGCTGCCACTGAACCAGAGTACTGCGTACTCATCCGCTCGCTTTCTGTCCGACCTTGTGCCATTTCCATGCAGTGACCTTCCCTCTCTCCTCCCCATGGTTCATTAGGGAGCAGAAAATACTCTCCCTAGAAATACGCCAGTGCTCTCTGCCCATGGGACTCCTCTGCGACAGGGCAGTATAGGATTGCAGCCGCCTCAAGCTACACCCCGGCTGTCCTCTTTCTGGCAGGAGAGCTCTAACCACTAGGCTATTATGCAAAAAAAGGGGCTATACCACAGCAATGATACTGTGTGAGTTAAAAATGGTTGATGCAAACCTAGCAAGTGAGATTTCCCCGGAGGTGCAAGTGCTGCAGTGCCTGCTTTCTGGTTCTGAAGGAGCCACGGGCAGGACATAGACAGACACCTCCCTTAGTCATCCAAGAGGAAAGGACACTGCTCAGCCTTTGAGTAAAGTCAGGTGCCCAGGGTATCTCAGGTGAGGCAAGAATTACCCAAATACCTCTCCCCTCTTTAAACATTATCAAACAATGAGTTATCTGTCCCCAGGACCAATTAAGCTTGTGGCATAGAGTGTTTGCTCCTCTTGACAGATCTTTTTCTTTCCTTTTTTCTTAATCTTACCTGTCCTTCACTCTCTTCTGGTGCGTACCGATGTTCTCTCTCTTCTTTCAGTTAATCTGAGGCCCAATTGTCTCATTTCTGAACCCCTGCTTCTCCTTCCTCCCCACAGCAAATATGCAGGAGCTGACTGGGGTCTTGGGTATACCAGAACTGAAACTTGGCTGATGTGCAATTAATGCTGAGATCCTGATTAAAATTCACAAGAGCTAGGGGCACAAAAGGCCAACTTTTCAGCTGCCTTCAAGCCAGATTCTGAATTCACTCACATGTTTGACTTTGTATTTAGAAGGTGAAAAGGAATTTGTGCACAACAGTCAGACAGATGCAGAATTAAGAAAACTGTTATTGAGAATATGGTTAATATATTCCTTTAGCAAAGTTGTTTTGCATATTGTTGATCACAGACTCATTCTGCTCTAGGTTATACATAAAATCCCCCTCCCAAGCATGCACACACTTACATATGAGTATTTTCTGTAATAGAAAACTTAGCACTCTGCTTCTTAATGAGTGGTGCTGATGGGAAATGACCCCTGCTTTCCTAAACACACAGCAATCTAATTTGAACCTGTGTGCCAATTACTGGCCTCTGTGGAGCACTTTGCTGTGAAGCAATCAAGTCACAATAGGATTAGAAAGCGTTGCAGGGAGACCACAAGGGAAAGCAAACTCAGGCGTAACTGCAGGTTTATTCCTTTAAATTGTCTGTAAATAGCATTGATAGCCTTCTCAGTGCCACCTAGGTATTGTTTCTATAAATCCTCTGTAGGTACAATCTAAAATGAATATAGACAATGAGTCTTTTATAGCATACCAACCTTACTTACTGAGCTGGTCTGTCCTTATGAAGATTGTGGGTGTTTACGTAAGCATCCTCAGAAGGTAAAAGTAGTCAAAGCAGGACAGACATCTTGGCTGCCTCAAAGAAATATTTATTTATTTATTTATTTAAATTCAGACGGTACCTTTTAGTATTTTTGTTGCTAAATGGTAACTCTTTTTCCTGCGAGAGCAGCCATACTTATTTCTGGATGTGCATGGATAGATCTGGCAGATAGACAGGACACTTCCAGTTCGATTGAATTAATACCTTTGTTCTAATCCTGAACCAACAGAGCAGTTTAATATGTGGCTGATCCCGTGTACTTCAGCAGAGGCAATGACCTGCCCAGTATCATGAATATGCTGACTTATCTTGCTAAAATAGGACCTTCATCTATAGTTACATCCTTCAAATTTTCTCCTCATCTAAATCATCCTTTCAGTCCTGTCTGTCTTATTCTGGTTGCTCATTCCAAAATAGCGTTTTGCTGTTTCTTTTCTATAAGACATTATTTATCCTGAACAGGACTTGCAGCTGCAATCATAATGACAACAACAAAGAGAAAACACTGGATCTACTGCATTCACTGATCTGGAGACTGGCAGTTTTCAAGGCAGAGCGATGGATTGCTTTTTTTTTTTTCTTTTAATATGAGCATAACTGTGTGGAAAGAGATTTAGTGAGAACTCAGAAACGCTGCTTCTTAAATAGGCAAGAGGCTGCCACGCACCTAACCTCCTGGCTCTTGACTTCATGGCAGAAGGGTTCTCAAGGCTGGAACCTGCTGTACCCACATGCACCTCCCCAGATGCCTTGTCCCTCAGCCTGCTTGCTGCACGAGCTCTTCCATGTACCAGGCAGTGTTTGCAGCCATAGATACGTGGCTGACTCCTACACCAGTCAAAATGGTGTGTGACAAACAAAACTATTTCTGTGAAGGCAACATATTGAAGGAGATTTTGAGGGGCTAAGGGAAAGCGGAAAGGTGATAGAATCCTCTTTTAACTCTAATCAAATTTATAGACTAGCTGCACACACATTCCACGGGCGTTAATACAGCATCCATCCAGGCTGCATTAGAGATGCTACTCCATCACACATTAAGACTTTTACCACCAGATTTACAAAGCTCTTTACATGCATCCATGCCCATGCCCTGGGCCTTTTGACACTTAGCTTTGTGTTCAACTTGGGACATAAGCGGACATGTGCTTCACCATGTGACAGGCAACATATTCACTGCTGAGCACGGTGAACGCTGCAAACACTTCAGTCTACTTCAGTGTAGATATGAATTCAAATCACAGAAGGTTCAAACTACCCCACTGGTCTAAGAGCAGGAGTGGAAAAAGGAGATTCAATTTCGGATGGGAAGTGCTAAGTAACAGCATCCATCTGTGCAAGTTGCATCAAGGATGACAGGGTTGAGATGACAAGTCTGAAAACTGGAGGTCGAGTATGAGCACAGAAAGTTTAGGCTGAGCCAGGACAGTACTGGAGATGGAAAGGAGGTAAGCCTATGGGTTGAAATGCTTGCAAGGGTTGGAGCAAAAGGAAGAAGCTTCTGAGTATAAGGAAAAAATATCATTCCAAGATAATCCCTTTAAATACAGACAGTGTTATCACCATCCTGTTTTTCTTTTGTCAGAAACCATCTGTGAAACCCTAGCAACCCATGCATACACCATCACCCTCTAGTTAAGCCTGCCTGAGGAGGCTTGCTTTGGACTAATAACAATTATTTTGTTGCCCGTATCAAACCCTAACACGTCCTGGCTGTTGGAGTGCTTGACTTTGCAACCTTAAGAATAGGCATTCCCCAAATTCTCAGTATGCCATATCTGCAGACCATTAGGTGGTTGTGGCACATCTCCTATACTGTGAATTGTCTGTGTACAGAACTCAAAGATCAAAATACAACCAGCCAGTGAAGCTATATCCCTCTCTTGTGATGTACATGTGCTCCTTGTTGCTACTTCCCTTATTCAGTTGTCTGAAACTTACTTTCTGTAGAATCTTTTTTCTCTGAAATATTTGTAGTAACAAACTGGAATGTGGCAACATAACATGACTTACAGTTATTTCTAAATAGCCTCTGTAAGTGAGGCCACCTGACATGGATACCTCTCTTAACTCTGCAGACTATGATGCCACTGTTCCAGGGGTCACTCAGAGAATCAGATCAAGCAGACTGTAGCTGTCAGTATTGTCAATGAACAGTAATAATCGCAATATCGGTAGCACTAGCTGTGACTATCTCTGTCTTCTGTGTGCAGATTTCTCCAATCCAGGTATGCATAACCGGCTGTGTTACATTATGTCATGTTTGGACTACCCATACTTTCTGACTTGATAGGTGCCAAAATAATGATAATGTGGCCCCGGGACTTATCTGTCCCTACCCTTCTACCATTGCACCTTGGGTGTTACACTCAATCACTTTCTCCTGTGCATCCATAGCAGCTACCTTTTGAGCTCTCATGTCTCTTCTGTGTTCAGTCAGAAACATAGACTGAGCCCTGGATGAGTGCTGTGAAGAAGATTTCCAGTGCCAGGTGGGTCAGGTAAAGGAGCTAAAACTCTGATAGATCCAGCAACTAAATGTTTTGTGTTGACTTCCAAACACTACAAGGATGCCATCGAGAAGATAGAGCAAAGCTCTACATGGTGTTGCATGATGAAGGAGAGGACAACATGCAATTAGCATAAATTGAAAATAAGAACTGCTCAGGCTTCGTGTAAGGAAAAACTTGTTTCCCATGAGGACAGTCAGGCAGTGGAGCAGGTTTCCCAGAGATGTTGTGCAGTCTTTGTTCTTGGAGGTTTTCAAGACATGACTAGACACGGCCCTGAGCAACTTGGTCTGACCTCAGAGCTGCTCCTACTTTGAGCGAGAGGTTGGAATAAAAACCTCCTGAGGTCCTTTCCAACCTGAATGGGTCTGTGATTCTGTGACAGGTACTTGTTATTTTGACTGACTGCAAGCTAATTATTCCAGGTTACTCTGTGATTCCATATTTCTCTTTCTAGAACAAATTAACTCCGTGTTTCAGATGGAAGTATTGAAGACTTTACGGTACACAGTATGTGGATGGTTTAGAGATAAATTAGGTGCCTCAATGTCTATTGCATTTGAAATGCTCTTGCCTATCTATCTGACCTTATCTCCAGCTGCTACCATGAAAGGACGTAGGTAGTGCCTATGACACATCTACCACCAAACATCTTGGATACATCAGGGTGTCTCAAACACACCAGATGTTTGTGTTTAGCCATCCAGATCACTCTGACAGTAACTTCAGCTGGCCCAGTGACACTGCAGTATTTAGAGGACAACAACAGCCTGCAGCACCCATTTTAGCTCCAAGACCATTGTTAATCTATACTATTTAAATGTTTATAACACGTACTTATCAATACCAGACTGAACCTTAATTAACCTATCTGTTCAGAGTGGTATGTACTAATTTCCTGTCTATCTTTGCAAATCATAACATTATTGAAATAAAGACAGTTCAGTTTGAAAAAAAATCATCACAAAATTGATCATACACAAAATGTGGTCTTGCTGGTTTGAGTCTTCTAAAACTATGAATATTTGATCTCTTAATTGTAACTGTGCCTTGAATGACATTTAAAAACCTCTGATTTTATTAAGTTTCATCTTAATAATTTAATTAGATAAAACCAAGATAAGAGGTTTAGTAACATACATTTTGAAGTTAATGAGCTGAGTGCCAGAGGATGAACTATATTACTCACTTCAAGTGCACATACAACATTAATTAATGTAGTCTAGCTTTGTTTTAAGTGCATTTGATAATCTGCTATGTGCAGTACTTTCAGTTTAAAAAGAGGAGCCAGAAAAAGAAATAAAGAAGACAAGTTCATGCAGTTGGTGTATGACTTATTTCTTTTTTCATAAACATTTCAAGAACTGAAGGAATGTATGCCTCAGAAGTTTAGAAGTAATTTTATTTTTAACCAGAGAAATAAGTTAAGGTTAACACTTTCCTTTGGAATATCACTCTTCATTGAGAGGAGAGACTGTAGTGGCATCTATAAAGAAAACTGGAGGAAGGGCGTTTTTGTGACAGGTAAGAAAAAAATATTTCAAACTGTTTAACAATAAAATAATAAGAAGGGAGATGATAAAGGCAATTTAAATGAAAGAAAATACAGTACTGAACATTTGGGTAACCTTTTTAGAAAAACTAATAGAAATATCTATATTTCATCAGCATTTGATACCGTGAACCATTAGTTACATCTTTATGACGGTTATTTTTTGCCCCAAAACCTTTTTAGAAGCCTCTATGGGACTTTATTTTTTATTTAAATCTACCAAATGCAAATTTCTAGGTTTATTCCTGCTATCTGTAGGAGCTATGTTAGCAGGAATTATTACAGTACTGTTTTAAATTAAGTAACATATATAGGGGATAATGGGAAGTGTAAGGCCTGTAATTCTGTCGTGCAGTTCAGGAGATGTTGTGAATACTGGAGAAAGGGTTGTGGGTTTACTGTAATGTAGAGATGGACTGAGACCCTGTATAGTGAACCTAGCTTATCTCTAATATACAGATCTTTTAAAAGATATTTATTCTTTGTCCTTTTTATAAATACATATATACATACACACATATATACATATATATGCACACACCTCTATTTATATGCATATATATTTATATATACACACAAATACTTCCCTTAAGACTGTTTTGCAGTGGTTTTCCAGGCACTACTGGTGTCATTGATACATAGTGGCTACATCATTCTTAATGCAGGTGAGAAGCTTGGCTGGAAACAGTAGAGTTGGGATCTTTTTCTCAGAAATATGGTAACAGTGGTAACAATAAGGATCTGTTCAGTTGAAACTGAGGTAATCTTTCCACCAAAGCAAACAAGGAGCCAGGAGGTCAAAATTAGGATCCAGTTAATGACGAAATTTATGACACTCACACAGAGCCTGTTTGAACCCTCCTTGCCTTTCTCACCTTGCATCCATTGAATGCAGGTTTTACTGTTCATCTCATAATCTTTGTCCCACAAATAAGAAAAAAGAATGGGCTTTCATAAGAGAACAAAAACACTTGAATGCTCAAAATAAGTGCCAGGATTATGTAAACCATGGCCTTTGTTCCTCTTCTTTTTTGGTATTATTATAGTCTGACTTGTCCATCAAAGCCATCTGTCAGCATGCTGCCACCATTCAGTGAGTTGACCTCAGAAGAGGAAGCAGTGTAGATGTATCAATGCAGTGAAGGGTCCAAACTCATTAGGAGAGTCACGGTTGCTTAGTCTAAGCCCTCAAATGTGTGGAGATGTGGCTACACAGCTTGTGGGTCTTGGCACATATCTGCATGAGTGCCCACCGGGTGCCTGGACGTCTATCTGGGATCTCTAGATTGGCATCCCATTGTGCCATGTGTATACAGCCTTTGATTTTATACTCCATGGACTACAGATGTCTCTTTTTGGTGTTTTCAGTGAAGGACTAAAAATGCTTCTGGGTGCCTTGAAATCAATATTTATGATGGTAATATAGTATGAAGTCCACAAGTTTGAAAACTGAGCCCTGGATTGCATGAATAATACATCACTTTATAACAACAATACTGGAACTGGAGATGATATAACAACCAAATGTTAAAAAACCTTCAGATGAATAGCCAATATGATGCAGATGTTGGCAAACTGTGGGGCAAGAGTGAGGAAAGCAGGGGGGAGACATGAGACGTTCTGAAGTGTTATCTCACCCAGACATCACAAGTGTCCAGGAATAGGGGAAATGAAAATAAACAGCTGATCTGCATGGCATGAACCTTCTGAAGCCATACAGAAACGTCGAATCTTCTGATAGAAAAGTGTCTTTGGAGGTCATATAGTGATAGTCCCTTTTTAGCTCCCACATGCCTGCATTATGACCAAGAACTCAAAGTGGTTCCTTCATTTGCACCACTCCCAGCAGGATCTGAAAAGTATACCAGACCTCTGATTCTTATGTGGACTTTTACACAATAAAGTAATACCTAATACTTAAGAACAGCCTGTCACTTGCTTACAAGCAGCTCTCGTGGCATGATATTCCAGTAGTCAATTTGTTTACTTTTTATTGCTTTGCATACTTATGAGAGAAGCATTTAATTGCACAATTTGGCACATGTTTTTCAAACCCTCCAGCACACGATACATGAGATCTTCTCTCTAACTGACTACCTCAGAAAAAAGGAAGGCAAACTTATATATTTCCCTTCAACTGGTTGAACAATAGGACTAGTAATGCGAATTTCAAGATGAGGGGAAAACTCCTTGTTAAAGGTTGTTAATACAAAATTACTGTGCATTGTTCCAAGTTAGCCCTGTGCTATCACTTTTTAAATTTGGTTTTGAAAGGAAAAGATGGAACAAGTAATGAACAAACTCATGACCTAGTTCGAATATGAGGAGTAGCAGTTTTCAGCTGGACCACAAAGCAATATTTGCTCCCCTGCAAGTAATGAGATCTTTAAAATAGTAAAATCAACTTCTATAGAAGTTGTAATAATAACAATAATAATAACAACAACAATAATAATAAAATAGAAACAATAATGCATAATAAGAATAAAATATAAAAAAGAAAAGCTAAGATGAAAGGGTGTATGCTATGTTTCATAAATTTTTACAACAGTTTTGAAACCCAAAAAGCTGGGCTTGTAATGGAAATGCTGGCAGACCTGTAACTGTACTGGTGTGAATGGGACTGCTATAATGAGAGAAACTATTGCTTGGAACGAGGACAAGTATATTCTTCTCTGAGCTTCTACAGTCCCTACACCCCTGGAGTACCATTCAAGACAATGATGAACCGTGGTCTCAATTCCCTTATTAGCTGTAAGACCTAAAAATTATATGTGCAATTAAAAGGCAAAATGCTGATATTACTCATAAGAAGCACTTTGTACATTAGCAAGGTACAAAAGTCTGCTGACACTTTGCAACAGAGAGAGTCAGCAGGGCAGAAGATTAATAGAGCCTCATAAATTTGCAGCATGAAAACAGTAGATGGGGCAGAATAAGCATGTAGTGTTAGAGATAAATAAAGGGCATGGACATCATGACAAAACATTTAGCAAGGAGTACGTTCCTTTCTTTTACACAATTTGCTGGGCTAGCATTAGACTGCTTTATGTAACTACATATAATTACCTCACAGCAGTTCCAGCTAGTATCACAAAGACATTCTAACATTTCAGGCAGAATAACGCCAGGAAGAAGCCTTTTAAAATGGAATGGGTTGTCTTGTTTTTTCTTTTTGTTTTCTACAAAACATTCCCCTCACCTCTTTCTGGCCATAGGCTTGTCCAAGGAAATGCCAGTTCTTCCAGGTCTTTCTCGCTATTTGGAGCTCAGAGTCGTCTTGGCTTTGCACATGCAAAATGAGAAAACAAGCAGCTTCTATGAATTGATGTGCACGCTGTATCTCTCCTCGAGTCTAAGAAGGTCTCTTCATTTTATTTTGAGAGAAATGATGGACTGAGAAATCAATTTTATCTCAACCTATCCTGCTTTACTTCCCAGAAATGGAGGAACAGTGTTGGTTTCAGGAAGCTGTAAACTTTCAGAAACGAGCACAACAGGAATTAAAAAACAAACTGTGAACCAAGTGTGACTAGTCTGCCAAACTTTATTTTGTCAAATAATAACAAATTCTGTGTTCTGGTGGCGGCTCAACCTGAAAATCTTCAAAATTATGTGAAATATCTGAAATATGATATTTCCAGTGCTTTTTGCTTTCAGACTGACTGAACTGCAGAGTTGAATATATGCATAAGAATGAGAACACAACAGGGGAGAAGTGTTAAACAAACGAGATTAAATATAAAAACATAGGCAAATATAATAATAAGTAAAGATTGTGTTGCAGTGACAGATGCATCCTCAAAGTGATGGAGAGCTGGTGTTTGGAAGAGGGAGGGTTGTGTAGCTGCTATGACTCTGAACATGTGTTAGTTTTTCTGCACCAGTCATTCTGATAGGGAAGGAGAGCAAGTGCCCCTCATTCTTTTGGTAGATTGCTGTAAGTAGGATAAACCATGGGGAGAGATTTTTTCTTCTTTTTTCTTTTTTTTTTAAGCATGGATGCAGTTTGCCCATTGCTTATGTGTTGCTACAAACCTAGGGCTAAAATGAAAAAGACAAAATGAAAAAGAGGGACAATCTGATTTTTCTCGTTTCGTATGTATAGTTTGTATATTCTAACGCACACATTTGTATAATAGCTGTCTCATTCTGGCCAATACTACCCTTGGTAGAAAGATGTTTCACACCTAAACCTGATGTACATGTAGGTGCCAGCTATGATTTTTCCACACTTTAGGCGATAAAAGGATACTTTAACTGCAATTCTGGTCTAATTCAAAGGAAATTTCAATTTTTTATTTCACCTGCCTACTTCCTTGTGATGTACCCATTTTTTACTAACTGTATGAGAAAGAGAAGATCACACATGGGATAGGAAGTCAGGGGTAGGAAGCCATCAACAGGATTGTGTCATAAACAGCTGAACTCACTTCCCTAATATGTTTGTTTACATTTGCAGGAAAAACATCTTCATAAGTTATGGTGCGGAGTGATAGAAAACTCAGAACTGCTTGGGTTGCATTTGAAATTTGAAGGGAGTTGTGAAACTGAATCCCATGGGCTCTGTAAAATGAAGAGTGGTCTAATATTTCAACTTGCAGAAGGGATTCTATTGGTAATCAGTAAGTTAAGTTTGTTTAGATTTCATCAATAATGGGGTAGAATTTAACCTCAGAAAAGTGCATTGGGGTTCTTAAGGGAATCTGCAGTGTCATGGATAATTTGCAAACCCCTCCCATACAAGGAATGTAATAATCACAGTTCATTGTAAAAAAATGCCTATTTTGGAAAACTTAAAGAAATGAAAAGTGCGTTCCTGAAACAAGAGAATAGGGCACATTTTTATTGTAAGAAGGCTTTTGATCCTTAGTGATGCTGTATTTCTGAAAGTTTTGAGGAAGTAGCCAAAATATTCTAACACTCCTCTTTTAGGGACATTTTGCCTTGAGATGTTTCATATTATGCATCCCTGCTACAAGTACCTAGGGAGTAGAGCATTGTGTTTTGCTTTGTAACCAAATTGCATGTGTATTGAATTCACTGACATTGTCACCTGCTAAATGCATACAGAGAGAAGAGGTTCTGTGACATGATGATGTCTGTCTGGTCTTGGGTCTTTGATGTGATTTCTTTAAAAGAAGGAAAACATGTAAAACATTTACAAGAAATTTTGAAATCACCAAAATAAAAATGCACCCTTCTAACCAACCAAGCCAAAAAAAACTTCCTGTTTTGTAACTTTGCTCTGAACCTATATTTACCATTATTTGTAAACAGTAAACATTTTTAAAAGACTTTTTTTACATTTATGAACTAGATAATGCACCCTTACTTGGGGAATTATTGGTAGATTTATTACAAGTGACATTAAAGAATAACTATAACCATTTACATTTTAAATAAGGCTGTTATGCTAAATATAATTAGAGCATGTGTTCATCTACTTGTTCTAAATACTGCCAGCAAAAAGCCTCCCCCCAAAATAATATGACATTCCATTTGTAGACAGTTGAATACTTTCTTTTCAGAGAGCGGATGCTATTCAGGCAGAAAGTCCAGCACTAGGTCTTCTGAGATGTTTCAAATTTAATTGTTTTGATAAAGCCCTTGAAGAAGTAGGTGATGTTTTTTTGAAGTTTACAACTAGAAAACTAGGAAACATCACTAGGAAAGCTCCTAGCCTGGTACAGCCCTCAAGCTATTAACCGTTACTGCTCTTCCATGTGGGTGGCGATGAAGCTGCAATGCGTAGTCCAAGGACGATCAAAAGAGACTTCAGGGCCGTGGGACGGTTAGTGAAGGAATCTGGAGTACAGGTTATTTTTTCCTCTTTCCTTCTAGTTGCAGGCAGTGACACTGGAAGAAACAGAGGCACCCAATCTTTTAATACGTGGCTCTGTGGCTGGTGTCACCACCACAATTTTGGGGTTTTCAATAATGAGATAGCCTACATGGCACCAGGCTTGGTGGCATCAGATGGGATTCACCTTTCTCAAAGGGGGAAGATGGTCTTTGCTAATGAGGTAGCGAGGCTCATTGACAAAGCTTTAAACTAGACTTGAAGGGGAAGGGGGATGATATCAAGCTTGCCCATGACAAGCTGTGGGGTGACATGCCAAGGTTAGAGGAGCAGAGTGCTAGGGAGGGCCTTCAGCTTGTTGCTCTGAGATGTGCTGGCTACACTGGAGCACATTTGAAGTCTTACAGAGATGAGCCGGGGGCTCCTGAGGTAACAGGAGGCAACAGGGAAACACCGGTGAAATACCTCAAAGAAATTAAGGGGTGCTCCTCTAAGAAGGGGACATGGCTGAGAGCCCAGCTCAAGTGCCTTTGCACCAGTGCACATAGTTTGGGCAGCAAACAGGAGTTGGAAGCCACTGTGCTGCTAGAAAGTTACAACCCAGTTGCCATCACTGAAACTTGGTGTGACGAATCCCATGCCTGGAGTGCAGCTATGGATGGCTACAGGCTGTTCAGAAGGGACAGATGAAGAAAGAGGGGCAGAGAGGTTGCCCTCTGTATCAAGAAATGGATGGAGTGTGAAGAACTGTCTCTGAAGAATAGCCACAAGCAGGCTGAAAGCTTATGGGTAAGAATTAGAGACCAAACCAACAGAGGGAACCTCGTGGTTGGTGACTACTACAGCCCACCCGATCAAGGGGAGCCTATTGAGGAAGTCTTCTTACTCCAGCTACAGGAGACATTGTGCTCACAGGCTCTTGCCCTGCTGGAGGACTTCAGCCACCCCAACATCTGCTGGAAAAGTAGCACGGTGAGCTATAGGCAATCCAGGAGACTCCTGGACTGCATGGAGAATAACTTCTTGAGCCAGGTAATAGACAGCCCTACCAGAGGGGATGTGATATGGGACCTGATGGTCACCAACACAAATGAGCTCACTGGTGACGTCAAGATTGGAGGCAGCCTGGACTGCAGTGATAATGCACTTGTGAAGTTTGCAGTCCTGAGGGATATGGGTCAGGGAAAAAATAAAGTCAGGACCCTGAATTTTAGGAAAGCAAACTTCCAGCTGTTCAAGGAATTAGGAACTCTCAATAGGACTCCCTGGGAAACTGTCCTCAGGGACAAGGGAGCAGAACAGAGCTGGCAGATCTTTAAGGACACTTTCCATAGAGCATAAGAGCTGTTGATCCCCAGGTGTAAGAAATCAGGAAAGGAAAGTAAGACTGGCATGGCTGAGTCAAGACCTGCTGGTCAAACTAAAGGGCAAGAAGGAAATGTACAGGCGGTGGAATCAGGGACAGGTATCCTAGGAAGAGTATAGGGATGCTGCCCAGTTGTGTAGGGAGGGAGTCAGGAAAGCCAAGGCATGGATGAAGCTGAACTTGTCAAGGGATGCAAAGAATAATAA
Organism: Cariama cristata; assembly: GCF_000690535.1. Classification (NCBI taxonomy): domain Eukaryota; kingdom Metazoa; phylum Chordata; class Aves; order Cariamiformes; family Cariamidae; genus Cariama; species Cariama cristata. The sequence goes on from NW_009610103.1 coordinate 89,847, forward strand.
TAAGGGCTTCTGCAGGTGTGTCAGCCAGAAAAGGAAGGTCAAAGAAAGCGTACTCCCCTTGATGGGCAAGATTGGCAAACTGGTAACAATGGACGAGGAGAAGGATGAGGTACTCGACAACTTTTTTTATCTCATTCTTCACTGGCAGCGTCTCTTCCCACACCTCTTGAGTGGATGGACCACAAGACAGGGACTGGGGGAGCAAAGTCCCTCCCACTGTAAGAGATCAGATTTGTGATCACCTGAGGAACATGAACATATACAGGTCTATAGGATCTGATAAGATGCATCCCAGAGTCCTGAGGGCATTGGCTGATGTAGGTGCCAAGCCACTCTCCATGATAGTTGAAAAGTCATGACAGTCAGGTGAAGTCCCTGGTGATTGGAAAAAGGGAAACATTGCACCCATTTTTAAAAAAGGTAGAAAGGAGGACCCTGGGAGTTTCTGACCTGTCAGCCTCACCTCTGTGCCTGGGAAGATCATGGAACAGATCCTCCTAGAAGCTATGCTAAAGCACATGGAGGACAGGGAGGTGATTTGAGACAGTCAGCATGGCTTCACCAAGGGCAAATCCTGCCTGACCATTCTAGTGGCTTTCAATGATGGAGTGATTGCATCAGTGGACAAGGGAAGAGCTATGGATGTCACCTATCTGGAATTCTGTAAAGCCTTTGACATGGTCCCCCCCAACATACTTCTCTCTAAATTGGAGAGATATGGATTTGATGGATGGATGGTTCGGTGGATGAGGAATTGGTTGGATGGGCAGATCCAGAGGGTAGTGGTCAACGGCTCAATGTCCAGATGGAGATCGATGACAAGTGGTCTCCCTCAGGGTTCTGTACTGGGACCAATACCGTTTAATATCTTCATCAATGACATAAACATGACATTGATCCAAGGGCACCCTCAGCAATTTGGCAGATGACACCAAGCTGAGTGGTGTGGTTGACACACGTGAGGGGAGGGATGCCATTTAGAGGGACCTGGACAAGCTTGAGAAGTGAGCCCGTGTGAACCTCATGAACTTCAACAAGGCCAAGCGCAAGGTCCTACACCTGGGTCATGGCAACTCCAGGTATCAATACAGGCTGGGGGATGAAAGGATTGAGAGCAGCCCCACAGAGAGGACTTGGGGGTACTGGTGAATGAAAAGCTGGACATGACCCAGCAATGTGCGCTTACAGCCCACAAAGCCGACT
>NW_009610103.1:91228-102335 GCF_000690535.1 Cariama cristata
CACCTCGGCTGTGAGGAAAGGCTGAGAGACTTGGGGTTGTTCAGCGTGCAGAAGAGAAAGCTCCAGGGAGACCTTATTGTGGCCTTTCAGTGCTTAAAGGTGACCTATAAGAAGGATGAGGACAAACTTTTTAACAGGGTCTATTGTGATAAGATAAGGGGCAATGGTTTTAAACTAAAAGAGGTTAGATTTAGACTAGATATAAGGAAGAAATTTTTCACAATAAGGGGGTTGAAACACTGGAACAGATTGCACAGAGAGGTGATAGATGCTCCATCCTTGGAAACATTCAAGGTTGGGTTGGACAGGGCTCTGAGGAACCTGATCGAGTTGAAAATGTCTCTGCTTATTGCAGGGGGGTTGGACTAGATGACCTTTAAAGGTCCCTTCCAACCCAAACTATTCTATGATTCTCTAAAGGTCGAAGTTAAGTGGCTGCTTCACTATGGTGGTTTCCAGCATTGTGGAATTAAAAAGCAGGCCAATGATGGCTGTACCTGAGTCATCATAAAAAAGATGGATTCTTAGATTTTCAAGTGTTTGGGAATGCTTTTAGTGTTTAAATGCCCTGAGTTCTAAAATGTAGATTCAGACTCAAATTTCATGAAAGATGTCAAACCTAAGGGTTTCTGTAGAATCTAATCTCTGAAATAATATTTGAGCATTGGTTTTATTACAGGGCTGGAAATATTTTTGATTTGTCAGATTCTCAATGAAAATCAATTGCCCTTGAAGCAAAAGCATATTTTTTAGATATTCCTGATGCTACTGTTACAAAGAAAATTTAGACTTCTTTTCCTGGGATTTTTTCCTTAAGAGCCTTGGAGCCTGTTGAGTATGTGCTGGTACCAGGAAGACATGGGACAGAGTCTGGCTCTGAAGTGCAATTTCTGGGAGGAACTGCCTGAATATCTTGACATTACTATCAGATTACTGTATTTTAAATTATATCATTGTTGGATAAAGGATAAAAATCCAAAAGGTAGGACAGAAACCTCTATTCCTTTAACCTTTCCTCTATTTTTTACTTAGTCTCATCCTAACTATTATAAAAACACTAAGATTGTTGAAGTCAGACAAATAAACGAATACAACCCGTCTCTGAAGCAAGGGAAAAGTTTTCTACTAAAGATAATGAAATATTTGTTGTAAAAAAATGTAGTTGATAAGCATTTTCTCTTGAATAAATTATTTGTGAATGTATTTTTATTCAAGTACTACCAAATAACTAAGTTTGGTCATTTCTTTTGCTACTTAAGAAATACATTATTCAAATATATTTACTATTATTTGATCAGCTCTAACTATGAGCACTTTGAGAAAACTCCCACATAAGAGATATTTACTAATATTTTGAGTAAGTCTCATTGCTGAAAGGACTACAAAGAAATAAAATAGATAATTTTTCATTCTAGCAGAGAAAAAAAAATCTGTTTATATCACACACTCGGCTTTGCAACAAGCATTTCCTCTGCTGCTAGGAACAATTAACTTTGCACTCTAATTACAGTTGTCTGAAGCTGCTTTGGAGATCTCATGTCAAAAGACCATTTCTTTTCAGGGAAGCACAAGTTCAGATGCAGTGGGACATAATCACAGGAGCAAATTCAGACCTAAATGGCAGGATTTCAGGGTTTTGTCTTCGGTTTGCAAGAAACCCCAAACTATCCTGTGGGCCAATGTATAAGCTCTGTCAATGTTGATGGATAGGAGCCGCAAACATAAGCACAACCACTACTAAGCATGCCTTTCTTTCCTGCAGACCAATTTTACCTTTGAACGAAGTGGGAATAACTGTTATTAATTTCAGTGGAAGCTATTCCAGGTTATGCCAGGGCTGTAACTTGATCTCCATCATGAACTGAAGTAATGAGACACAATTTACTTTCCCAGTTTACACTTATTATATTATACTATTTAAGTGCCCTTTTGACCAGCTACCAATACCATTTACATGATTGCTATATTTGCCACAGTGACTCTAAACCTTCCCTTCTGGGTCACTTTTCATTCATCTGCGTTTACTGAACAAGGCAAAAATAGTAGTTACTTTACTATTTATTTGCATATAGATTTATTTATTGATTTGCCAGAGGTAGCTGACAGGAAGTAATCTCACTGACAGATAAATTGAATTAGTCCTCTGTAGCTCAACCATACAGGCTTTTTGTTTAGCAGGTGTTACCACTTTAAACAGTTAGGGTTTTCATTTCCTCTTCCCATATTTTGCCGTTTTCTTATGTTCCAGTGGTTTATCCTTTACTGCATGGACAAAGCCTTCGTTGTATATCATCAAAGTATATTAAGATAATAATAAACTATGGTAAGTACAGTAGAAAAAAGGAATGTAACATTTACATTTACAGCCTGGTTAGCAAAACCTTAATAATACCTGATTACAAGATATCCCCTGTACAGTCATTGGGCCGAATTCCAATATTTGCATCCTTTTCTAAGTTAAGTTCTCATTGAATGAAATGTGTTTTCCTTGAAAAAAATCTGAGTAAGAACTTTGGGATATGATCCCTTACAGTTAATTGATTCAGTGCTTTCCAGTAAGTGATAAAGGACTGCGAAATTGGTTCCAAAGAAATGAATGGCTAATCTTCATTAGGAAAGAAATCTCTCTCCCTCTGTCTCTAGTTCTCTGTTGTGAATAACTAGGCCTAATTAGTAAACGGGAAAAGGTGCAGCATTTGAAGACATTAAAAAGTGTTAATTGATACCAGTGTCATGTTAGTGATGCAGAAAAAGATGTATACATTGAAAGACGAAATATCTGAATATCTCCCCCCCACTCTATTTTGAATGTCCCTCTCTTTTTTTTTCTCTCCTCATTTTCTTTTAAGAAAAAAGTTATTGCTGTTTGTAGGAAGCAACTTGTTTTCTCAATCTATGAATTTTAACAGTCATTAGATAGTAATATTTGCATTGCTACTTTTTCAGAACATGATGACCATGATTAGACTAAATGTAAATAAAGTTCAGGATAAAGTTGTAATATGGTTGTACTAAGTGTCTGTTTCTGCAGCTCTCTTCTGCATGTTTGTGGTGTAAGCTAAACAGTGAACCACAGCTTTCTGCAGCTACGGCCTAAAAGTGAACCAGGTGTGCAAAGCTGGTAGTTCTTGTTGGTAGGACCTCACGGGCAAATCTTTATGTACAAACTCCCTTGTTTGGCTGTCTTGTGAAAACTGAGGCCTAAATTTCCTTTACATGCAACCAGGCCTAAAGTAGATGTAATGCATTGATGGCTGGAAATAAAAGATAGAAAATGTGTATTGAAGGTTCAGGTTCAAGGTAAAAACATGGAAAAGAAGTTTTGTTGTACATATATTTAATGATTTATCGTTTATCATTTACTTGTTAACTTTTGCAGCCGTTCAATGTGTAGAATTTTCACACGGTCAAAAGACATGAGGCAGAAGTCAGACTATGGAAGTGTGTTTTGAGCTGATTTCTAAGGGAAGGAGCAACAGAAGTGCATTAGTGTTTCATGAGACTACTGGTTTTGGAGAGCGTGACAAAAATTAGTTAAACTGTGTGACTGCTCAGGGATATGTTTCAGTCAGTGTTTCATCAAGGCGAACTGAGGCAGCAAATCTGGAGTCAACATTACTTTTCAAAAATCAAACTTTGTCATGACTTCTCATGGCTGTATGTACTGTTTAAGATGGCAACACTGACATGAGAATGACAGTTTTTGTTATTTTATAGGCTGTATATTTTGTTTGTCTGACATATCCCTGGTTTTACTGTTTAACTGGCAAAGAGTGGAGTGGAGTTCGCTTAAACCCTGGCAAAAGAAAGGGAGCCCCTGGCCAGCCAGGCACCCCTCCTCCTCCTCATTTCCCCAACTTTTAAAGCCAGCTGTTAAGAACCCCACCAGACACAGGCCTGGTGGTACCAACTGTGTCTCACACTTGCTGGGTACCGCTTCCCATGCTGTCTGGGCAGGTGGTGGATACTGCTGAAGCTGTAAAGTGAACATGACAAAACCATAAAACGCGCTTGTACATCTACAAAAGTCAGCAGGTGGTTCCAGTCATGAATATAAAGAATAGAAAAATGACAGGATCAGATGAGATGGAGGTCCATATTGCCCAGTTTCTGTTTCCCAATTATGACGCTTAGGGCAGAGAATACAAACAGCATATGCAAGTACCTACACTTTATACAGAATGTGATCTCAGCCTTCAGCAAACTGCAATTCTGGTCCTTCATGAAACTATACCTGAAAATACTTTCCTTATTTTCTTCTTGCCAGAGAGCCCACTGACCTGATTAACTTGCTCTGTACCCAGGTTCAAGAGAGTGTGCTCACTGCCAGAGCCCAAACTAAAAAACCCAGAGTCTGTGTTTAAACTAAGAGAGATGTGTGCTTTGTGGTGAAACTGGTGGTCCTCATTCACCACTCATCAAAATTAGATCTCTGTCTGGAACATACTGCAGCTCCTATGCAGAGTTACTCCCCTGGGACCTGGCAATTTGGAGACATTGTCAGGACCATTGCATTGGACTTGGTCATAGGCATTGCCATCTCCATCCTTGTGTTTTGAGAAACAGATCCAGTCTCACTTCTTTCAGGACCTTCTTTAGTCTACATGTGTCAGGGTGGTCCAAATCTCAATGAAGCTGTTGAAAATAACATAATAACTACCCAGCTTTGTGTTAAACCTTTGAAGCTGACGTCTGTTCATATATTTGGCACCTTTTCAAGGTGAAAAACAGCTGTGATCATGTGTCTAAAGGCAGAGATAGATTGATTTGAATTTACTAGAACTGGAAATTACTGGTAAGAGGCAGAGGCAAAAGCTAGAAAGTCCTGAATTCACTCCAAAAATGAACAGCTTCCACAGTTTCTAAAAAAGTTTTTAAAAAGCAGGCAGAAATGCCCACAGAGTGTGTGATTTAACAATGCAGAAGTAGCTGAAGTGCCTCCCAACTTTGGGAAGAAGTTATGAATCCCATGTCACAAGGAATCAACCCAAGGAATCCTCGTCACCAGGATTTTGGCTCTTCTAAAGTAGGACTCGCTACTGTCCTTTGAGAAAGTTGTTCTGCTTTGTAAAACTAATGAACTGTTTGTTAAAACAGAGGCTTCAATGCTGGTCTCCCATATCCCAGATGAGTTCTGTAAATGCTGGGTTACAGAGTCAATGTCTCCCTCATGCTTTGGCTCAATTAATTTTTAATTATTTTTTAAACAAAACAAACCATTTTGCAACAGATGATCAAACTGAGTATTTGCAATACTTTCATAAAAATTTTCATACTGGTCTTACTGATCCAAAGAGTCAGTTAGAGAACAGCCCATATTTTTTGGTTGTTTTGAGGAGGATTTTAGGCAAAGAAACTCAAGTTTTTAATAAGCTCCTTTTGCAACGGCATTTATACCTAGCGAAATGCTGCTAATAACGTTTAGGTTTCAATCCTGCAAAGACCTGGCTCTTTGCCAAGACCTGAAGACATGAAACGGGGCTTGTATGCAAGAAAGTCTGTCTGTTTTTTCCAATTATATCTGCAGATCTAATGAAAGATATGACTTCTCATTACAAACTTTTCCTTGTTTAACTCTAGGCTTTGAAAGTAGTCTCCTTGGGTTTAATTACAGCATGTAAATTTGAGCACACATATCGCTCTTTACAGGATCAGGGCCTTGGCAATTATCAGGGCACATCAGGTATTAAAAATTGTCATAATTCCTTAGCACAGCTCTGAAAATGGGCTGATCTGCTCTGTCGTATTTTCACATACAGGTATCCAACATCTCGCAAGAAAAGGAAGTATCCTTCTTAGATGGATTAATGTAGAATCAGGGAAATTAAGCCCAGACTGATACAGTAGACGGTGGAGTATAGGGGCTGCATTGCCAGTCCTGAGCCCCATCCACTGTGGTGGACACTGCTTTTTCAGACCCATCCTCTGCTCTTCCTATCTCCATTCGGAAACACTGGCAGTTCTCAGACTCTGCCTTAAATGTAGGCTTTCAAGAGCTGGCCCTTCTCCAGTTTAGCACTCTTTTTCACACAACAACTCTCATTTTTAAGTATTGACGTGCAGAGTTAGCCTCTCTGGTGCCAGCTCGGTTCCTACTCAATTCTTGCTATTGTATTTAAAGCTTTGATTATTGCCAAGTGCTATTGAGGGTTTCCGGTGAACCTGTAAAAATCGTCTTAATCAATCTGCTCTGGTTGTACATTGTTCACAGCTCTGATTAAATGCATTGCGTGTGTCCTATATGAGTATGCCACTGCCAATCTATTTATCTAGCTACAATGTATATATGTAAGTATATTTTTACATCCATATGTGGACACACATGACACGGAAAACATATGAAGGCATGTTTATGACCTCAAAGAACATTACCATATTGCGAAAGAAGTACCAGCATGTAACTTGCTGTGTTAAAACAGTCACAAGCACACTGTTCATCAGAATTAATCTGATTATTCCATTCTGTTTCTGTTGAATAACTGTCTGATAATAGGATCATCCAAATTTGTCAGAGTGCTGGCCCAATTCCAGTGCTTCTAGCAGCCGTCGTTCTGTGTTAGGACACATTTGAGTTAGTTTGCAGACGGTCAATACTTTCTTTATATGATTTTAAATTATGTTAATTTCATTTTGGATTCGCTTGCAGATCTTGCAGTGCAGATCAATATATTTGACCATTATTTCTCATCAAAGCACTCTAATTCCTTTCTACCTTGGAGATACTAAAATGAACTATTAGCAAAAGATAGTCCAGCTAATATTATATATATTATTTTGAGGTTAGTGTTGTTTCATATTGAAAAGATGTTTTAGGCTAGGAACAGTGCATAGAAATTGAAATTAGAGCTTCCAATTTCACAGTTGTTGCATCTCAGATAAATACATTTGTACAACTCTTTCTTTTATAATGTGGACTTTTCTTTCACAGAAAGATAGAGAGGACATAATGTGGTTTATGCTGTCACTTATTAGAATAATGGGACAGAATTTAAGTGCCTTGAACCCACAGAGGAATAATTTCAGCTGTATTTTTTCTCCATGGGTGTCTCTGTTTCTGCCTCTGTGTCTCCTTGTATCGCTATGGGTGGGTATGGGGCACAGACTGTTAGACTGGGACTTGCCAAAGGAGATCGACAGTAAAACTAATATTGCTTTCAGCTGTGCGAGGTTGATCGTAACAATATCATTAACTGATAACACTTTATGAAGTCCTCTAATAATCTGACTTATGGTGCCTCTCATGATTATTTCTAGTCAGTCATTTAACAATATGCAGGAAACACCCAGGCTCAAAAGTGCCTTTTGTTAACCAATTGAAGTTCTATTACAGAATATTTTTTAAATGTTTTGCTGCTATAATTTTTATAGATGTATAAAATATTATAATTATAGTTTATAGTAAAATGCAAACATATTATATATACTTATTGTATTATTATTATTTATTATAGAAAACACAGTAAAATATGTATAATTCATATTACAGAAAATGTGTTTTGACCAATATAGTGTAATGAAGAATACTTTAAAAACAGATTATGGAACCCTTATTTGAGATTTCAAAGCTTATTTTTCACTTGCTATTGAAAGACATTGAACTTTGATCAAGGCAGACTTTTCCTGAGAGTTGATGGATTGAAAATTTTAAGAATTTTCCAATTATTGATCCTTATTGATAACTGGACTCGGTAGGATTTTTCCATGAATAAGGAGTATAGGATAGGACCTTTACTCCTACAATGTAGGTATACAACTCACAGGTTACCACCACAGAAAATCTGCACGTAAAAACAACAACATGAGCTGTTGTATTTTGATGGCATAGTTGTGCACGTGGTAGGACAATACCATCTTCTGCTGAAGAGTTTGTAGTTCATTACTTGGATGATCATTTTAGAGTGATACGAAGTATCTCAATTTCACATTAGGTTGCTATTATTGAACCGTTATTTGGCATGATGTTAATAGCTTCCATTTTCTTAATAGCTTTTAGCAAACCAGTAAGCTCTTAGCGGCAATATTTTGTCCTTCAGTTTGCAGCCCTATGGTTTTTGCTGTCATCATGTAAAGACATGAAAGATTAAGTCTGAGACCTATCATTCTTGCTCTTCTAAATGTCTGTTTCTTCTCTGCAGTTTGTTGCCCGCACTGCTTGCAGATGACTGTGTTTGGTACCTCAGGGCGACCTGCCTCTGCGCTTGCGGCACTGCTGCTTGCAGCTGTGAGGCGGGGTGTAAGGCACCACCGTCCCCTTCACATGTGAACTCAAAAGGCTTGCACCACCTCCACACCGCAGGTCCCTCTGTAGGCAGTGGCACACCCATTTCAGCTGTCTTGCAGGCCTGTTTAATGATCAGATAAATTGTTCTTTGGAAGAACTTACATCGCTTCACTGGCTAGGATGACAAGCTTGAGTTTGACAATGGCCTCTAAGATGCCCAGGTAAAGTTAACAAAATCCTACAAGATCCTACTATTAACACTTAAAACTTCACTGGAATTATCACTGGAATATGACTCAGTTCCTCTCCAATACTGTCTTTAAATCAAAGGTAGCACGGTTAAAATTCCACAGATATTAAACTAAGTTAATTAGGTCTGATAAAATGTTCTAACAATAATTGCTGGCCTAAAATTTAGTATAATGCTGGTTATTAAAGTAGAAATTTCCTGATGAATCACAATTGTTTTTTTATGACTCTGTTTTCTTTGAAGTCAGGGGTATGTCTCTCTACAGATGTTAGCGGTACACCAAAGAGCTCCAGTGAAAATTCAGATGAAGCATGGGTTTTCAGCAAGGTTGAAGAGGAGCCAGTCATTTAGGAAAAAAACCCCAGTTTTGTTCCATGTTCCATTATCATCAGTGTATTTTCCCTATTTGCTAACTGCAGTTTCATCAAACACCCACTATTCATGCATATGTGCAGTAAATGGCTTTTGTATCTTCGTAAATTAAGATACTTTTTTAAAAATATATTGTTTGAGATTTAGTTCTATAATTTATTTTAAATCTCTCTATTACCAGAATTCATATTCTGGATAAAAATTTGGGAGTGTTAGTGGATTAAAACTAAAGACCCAAGCAGAAATGCAGTGGCTTTCACTTTGGTTAGTTATTTTTCTTTCCAAAAACTTATGCAGGAAAATTTTAGTTACACAGGAATACTGGTCAAGTCTTAATTTGACAGTATTTTGTGAGGGAAGATCTAGGAATCATTTTGTGTGTGTGTGTGTGTGTGTGTGCCTTTTTTTCTCTTCCTGTATTTTAACAAATCTTAAAGCAGAGGCAGGAACTTAGGCACAGAATGTCCTCAGGTGAATTTTGGAGGCGTGAGGCATGGTGAGAATATTAAGATTTTTCAATGTTTGTTACAATTCTTGAAACTGTCTGCATAGACGTAGTATTTTCTCAGTAGAGTCTTGCAGTCTGTGTAGTCTCAGAGATGTATTTGTTTAATTCACTGTATAAAAATAGTTTAAAGAGTTTTCTTTCCTCCCTCCCTGTTAGCAATTCAGATTCAAAATCCCAAGGATCACAGTTTAACTTGCAGATTCCAGATTAAATGTACATGTTTGGCTTCCACAAAACCTTCTCTTTACTTTTAGAAGGAACAAAATTTATCTATCTAGGATCACCAGAAATTAGTACTCCTTATCCCTTTTTAATTTACTTGTCAAGTTATCGTGCAGCTGATACAGTTGTAGGATATAATCTTCAGTATAATATTCTAGTTTCTGTTATTTTCATTGCTAAGATTATCAATTATTGGCCTCAGAACTCAAAACATGTCCTCTAATCTTTTGATTTTGCTTTCAACTTTAAGATAACAGTGGAAGATATTGAAATTCTTTGAGTTTCTGTAGATGGGGAAGGATATCCAGCAGAGTATGAATCTCTTTTAAAATGAAGAAATTTCTCTTATCCTCCACAGTTGTAGGTGCTGATTTTTTTTCAGATTGAGCTGATGTTTTTTCAATTAAAATATCAGTGGAGTGGAATTTCAGAAATGCTGCAGTGGAGGTGCATGCTATACTTATCTGCCATTTCTACTTCTGCTAAAAAAGTTATTAATTTTAGAAAATGGGGTTAGGAAGATTGATCTCATTTCTTTTGCAAAGGATAATTCCTGAACAATGACTTCCCTGCTAGACACCAGGGAGCTTATTCAGCTGAACTTCTGCAGAGCATCAAAATCCAAGATGTAAACTTTAAGGGCTGTACTTATCACTTTCATTTGTGAGACACTTGTACCCTATGGCATGGTTTTGCAGCATGTTTTTTAAAACTCCTAATCATCTAAAACCCTAACACTTTGTGCTGCTCCGTTGTTCCTATGATCTTAGACTGGGCACTCAAACACTGTCCATTTGAAGATCCAAATTCTACTAGGTCATCCTTCTGAAACTGATTCTTAGCAGGTGCTTCTTACATGGTTCTCAAACGCTTACAGAAACTTGCCAGAGCTAGTTTTTTTGTCCCCTGAGAACTGATGTGTAGGAGAAAATTGAATTATTGTCATAAGAACAATTCATATATCCATGCCAGCTAAGTCAACAGCAAGGATTAGATTAATCTCTCACTTTATGAAAGGGTCAGTGGAAGTGCCTGTCAATGCAAAGACTCCCTCTCCTCTGCTCAGTTTTGAAGTTCAACAGCACAATTGCCACACAGCTGGGTGAAGAAAAACATACTAAAGTAACACATGAGCAAACTGGACAATTTTGATATTTTAAGATGTTACCCAAGACATATCATCAGTTGATGGAATATGCATACCCACAAATGGGAAAATTCACTTGGCAGTGTTCACAGGGTCCTTGCATGCTCTGAACTCAATCTGGCTATGGCACTCCAACTTTGCAGAAGATGTGATTTTCCCAACATATTGCAATGTTTTTCTGGTCTAAAATGTGCCTGAACAGTTCAAATGGTTAGAAAAATCTGTGCCTTAAAGAAATTTTCACTGAAGTTGACCACAATAATGTATGTCCTCAGAGATACAAAGCCCTCACTAAAAAAAGTGAGGAGCAAGTTCTGCCTGCCACGTGCTGTGCCTGCCCTCCTGAATAATAATGTTTATATTTGTCCTGGTTTGGCTAAAACAGGG
>NW_009610104.1:0-6296 GCF_000690535.1 Cariama cristata
CTTCTCAGGTTTGCCTTAACTCTGTTAGAAAGATGCCCTGTTTTGAAAGTTGAGTAGATAGAGATACCTCCCTTGCAGTTCAGAGCTTTCTGCTGTGGAATACACTTTGACTTACATGTTGGCTAGTGTTACATGTCTCTTTCCTCAGACAGCAGGGATGTGGGGCTGCCATAAGACTCACCATGGCCCCGTCAGTTCCTGTTTTCTCAATGTTAGACTGTCCCAGAGTGTGTGATCTAGACTGTTTTCCACTGCACATTAGTCAGTTTCCTACAAGTCTCCGCTGGTTGTAAAAAAGCATTTTCCCAAGGGCAATTGAATGGTAATGCTCACCGCCTGTACTTGGAGCTGCAGGTCATTTTTCTCCTGCAGTAAGGTCACCATTTTCTCCTCCAGCTCCTTCCTCTTTGCCTCAGACTTTGCCAGCTCTTCCTTGGTTTTCTCAAACTCTTGTTTCATGTTGGCCATCTCCTTCTCAGATTCTGCACTCTTCAGTAAGGGCTTGATCTTGAAGAACAGCTTCATCCAGGGCCAATGCTTGACATTCATGAATGCACGAACATTGTACTGGATGCAGAAGATGGACTCCCTGAAATGAAATTCAAAATGATATTACATACCTTGGGTTGGATTAATTTAGACTCAATTAGCCAAGACCCATAAGAACACGATACATGGTTGAGAAATGTCTACCTCCTCTCCACCATTTTCTGATACTCCACTCTCATCAGGAAGCCTCTACACCTGGCTTGTGTCCTGGTCATAATCTGTGCTAGTTTCTCATCTCTCATCTCCTCCAGCAGACCTATCAGCCCAGCTTTGAAGAACACCTTAAGAAAGGGAACAGTGTAGCCCATCAGTCTCAGGTAGTGCACAACAGAGGCACATAGTGTTTGAATACAGGACTTGTTTCTACCTTGGTGTGACCAAATCTGTACTGAGTGTGGTCTACATCAATGGACCCAAGCAGCTTCTCAGAAGCCTTCTTGCTATCCATGAACTGACCTTCTGGAATAGCACTTATATTAAGCACTCTGTATCTGTAGGAGAAAGAAGAACATGAAGAAATCCATGTTAGTGAAACCACTGCTGTGACTGAACCCCACAGCCTTCTCAGGAACAGCTGACTCTGACTGAGTAAAATCATGTATTAGAGACAGTCCATTTTTTCAAGATGATATAAGTAAATATTTCATACTGTTAACTCAGAGTCCAAAGGAATCCTGATCATCAGCGATGTCGTATCATCATGAACTGGCAGTGAAGCATTTTTGTGTTACTGCTCAGTTCCTTTTTAAAATATTTGGTTTTGGATGCTCAGTCTGTTCTCAGCAACTGTTCTCAGCTGGTCATTTTCCTCAACAGCTGAATATGCAGTTGATAGGGACAGCACTCCCTAAAGACATTTCACAGGCATCTTTGGGAAGTTGAGTGGAAACACGTATTGTTGTTCAAATGTGAAGTGGATGTGGAAAGGATACTTTTATGTTATCTTATCATTTTCCAGAAATAGACTAGTGTAAAGTGATTTGATTACAGACTGTATATACTAAACTGTGTAGTAAATATTATACTTAAGTAATTTAGGACATAGAGGATGCGGAACAGGAAAAGAGGGGGAGAAAGGTGTAGCGCTCTTACCTCTGTTTGAAGTCAGCATACAAGACTCTGCTGGGGAATCCTTTCCTGCAAATTCTGATCCCTTCCAGTACACCATTGCATCGTAACTGATGCAGTACCAACTCATGCTCCATGGCACCTAACAAACACCGTCATTAGTGACCACCCCACTGTTCAGTACTCAGGAGAAGAGCTTCTGTGGCTTGAGTTTTTCTCCTATTGGGTCCCCTTACCAGGCGTTTTTGTTTCGTTTGGGATGATGCATCGGACAAAATGGGGGTGAGTGCTGCGTAGATTTGTCATCAGCTTGTTTAAATTCTCCTGTCAGATTACAAGGTAAAATTTAGAGCAACAAATGAAAGATCTGAATCCCTGCAGCTGTATGTATTTCATCCGTGGAAAAGACTTAATAATTTGTCAGATTTAAACTAGATACAAAATTTCCATATTAATGTACAAAAGCGTATGCCTTCATCCATCTTTCACTGTTTAACATTACTATTAAAAGGAAATATAATTTGGCTACTGTGTCATGATAATTAATTATTTACAAAAACTGGGATAATAACTAATTTGATAGCCTGACATTCATGGCTTTGAAAGTCATGAACAATTCCCTATACTTGTCCTCCTCAATCGATATACTGGTTAGGCTTTTATATGTGATAATCTTAAAGCCAGTTTCTCTGTTTTTAGAACTGCTCCATTACTTATGAATCATGCATGTTAGCAGTATCAAAAATATTCAGAAGTCCAAAATCTCTATTTGTAAAACATTCTGAACTCTGTGCAATAGCTGAAAGAGATTGACCTTTCAATGTCATGTTTAGTGTAAAAAATAGGGATGTATGAAAAAATATCTGAATTATAACATCTCTAACAATTTGAAAGAATTCTCATTTTGATATATTAATGAGAGAATATACTTCCTTGTCGAAAAAGAGAGGAAACTAGTGCATCATTTAAATGAAAAGAAAATTTAATTATAATATGTAATCTTCATTCTCTTGCTACAGGACTTCAAGAGTTATAATATCACATTTCACATTCTACATTCCTTTTCTTTAAGAAAAAAGAGACAAAGTGAAGAAACCAGTACGTACCCGGAAAAGAGCAGAGACAGTCTGGAAAGAAGAACCCTTCTTCTTGCCACCCTTTTTGCCACCACCCTCTGTAAATGAAAGAAGGGGAAAACAATACTAAAATATTGTTCAATTTTGAGTATTGAACTACAGAACAGAAAACAATTTTTAAACATTTAGATTTTCCTGTTTGATTTCCTGTCAACATTGTCCCACATTGAAAATACAATTTTCACAGAGCTGACCTGCATCTGCTCCACCATAGTTCGCAAAGAGTAAGGCCAGTGTCTTCACAGATGATTTCTGGTACAATGCAATGACAGTTTCATTCAGGGGGTCTTTGTTCTTCTCCAGCCAGCCAGTGATGTTGTAGTCCACTGTGCCAGCGTAGTGTATCAGGGAGAAGTGGGCCTCAGCTTTGCCTTTGACAGGCTTGGGCTTCTGGAAGTTGCTGGACTTGCCCAGATGCTGGTCATAAAGCTTGTTCTTGAAAGAAGTGTCAGTTGCCTTGGGGAACATGCACTCCTCTTCCAGGATGGAGAAGATGCCCATGGGCTGGAAGAAATAGCAACAGACAAAAGGGAGAAACAGATTCCTTGGTTGGTCAGAGGCTAGTGTTATGACAGAAAGATGTGAAACAAATCAGAAGATAAGGTTACTTCTTTTCTGGACAATGTGTCACAGAAAATTAACTAAGGTTCATAATTTTTCATCCTTGAAGTTTCTTCTTTACTTGTGGAACCACTTTTAACCATTGTTGGCAACATTAAAATTATAGAAATACAAAGCACTTTAATAATGAAGATGATTAGGGGACCGGAGCATCTCCCAGGTCTGTTCAGCCTGGAGTAGAGAAGACTTAGAGGAGATCTGATCAATACTTGTATACCTTAAAAGTGGATGTCAAGAGGATGGGGCCAGACTCTTTTCAGTGGTGCCCAGCAACAGGTTAAGGGGCAATAGGCACAAACTGAAACTCAGGAAGTTTCATCTTAATATGAGGAAGAACTTCTGTACTTTGAGGGTGACAGAGCACTAGAACAGGCTGCCCAGAGAGGTTGTGGAGTCTCCTTCTCTGGAGATATTCATAACCTGCCTGGACACGTTCCTGTGCAAATTGCTGTAGGTGAACCTCTTTTGGCAAGGGGATTGGACTGGGTGATCTCCAGAGGTCCCTTTTAACTCCAACAATTCTGTTATTCTGTGATTCTGTAATAACTGAAATTTATCATTTTAATCCAGACATAAACAAATTCTTTATGTATCCCTCAAAAACTAGAAAATTCCAACATGAAGGCGCCTGAGCAGGAAGGTTACCTTCTCAATGAGCTCAATGCAGGCAGCCAGGTCCATCCCAAAGTCAATGAATGTCCATTCAATTCCTTCCTTCTTGTACTCCTCCTGCTCCAGCACAAACATGTGGTGGTTGAAGAACTGTTGTAGTTTCTCATTGGTGAAGTTGATACACAGCTGCTCAAAGCTATTGAACTGTCAAATGTAAAAAAAGATGCAACATTTTCAAGGTTCAGCCATCACCACAAGGCTTTTCCCTATGTGGTTCTGCATGTGTCTCTTCACACAAATACAAGGCTCCTTCCCTATCTATTCTCCCAGAGATCCTTCAGTGGAACTGTAATTACATTCTGAAGAGAGATAAGACCTCTAATTCATTGTAATGTAGATTTTTATTTTTTTTTTTTGGTTGGTATCATTCCATGTAATATGGTTACTTTAATTATGATAATTATCCCTTAACCTTTTGGAATCCCTTATTTCCAAAACAAATTTTGCAAATAAATTCTGTATACTTTCTTCTATCAAAACAAATTTATTACTAGACTCTGCCTGTCCCAACACCCCAATTATGAAGCCTGCCTTTATTTACTACTCAAATATTTTTCTACTCTTAAGAGAGTGGTTCTAGATATTTCCATACACTGGTATGGAAGATTTTGGGGTTCTTTCGCCAGCATTTCCTAATCTCTGTCAATAACTTCTGCCAACATCATAAACATTTCTAATATCTTTCAATATTTTCCACATCTTTAGTCCATACATACTTTGTCAAAGATGTATTCCTTTTTTCTTTTGTTTTAACTAAGCTTAATATTCTTGCATACTGTGGTATTAGTTTCTTTCCTCTTAAGATCTAAGTGTGGAAAAGGCCAATCTCTTCAATATTGAGATCTTTTGATCGTTGTATTTTTTACAAAAAATCTGACTCTTCATGAAAGAAATCTTTGAATTTCAACACCCATTGTTCTTTCCATGAAGCTGTTGAGAAATCCCTGTTCCTTACATCAAAGATCTCAAAGCCAGCAATGTCCAGGACACCAATGAAGTACTGTCTGGGTTGCTTGGTATCCAGCTGTTGGTTGATACGCATAACCATCCACAGGAACATCTTCTCATAGACAGCCTTTGCCAGGGCACCAACTGCATTGTTCACCTAAAGCAAAAGGGAAATGAGCAAAAGTTACTGCACAGAGAAATTATAAGGAATTTTAACTGTCTGAAGAAAAATTCTGAGGTATAACCATGTATTTCTAGTAACCAATTACTTTACCTGCTCCACAGTTTGGCCTTTGGTCACAAATTCATTCCCAACTTTGACTCGAGGATAACATAGGGATTTGAGCAGGTCAGCTGAGTTAAGGCCCATCAGGTAGGCAGCCTTGTCAGCAACTGAAAGACAAGACAGACAAAGAAACAACTGATCATTGGACAAGGACTGGGATTTGATCAACAAGTGTGTCTCAGAAACGACACCAATATTCAAAATTCTTGACTGCAAACCTTTAAATCTAGTACCACAGTAAGCATATTGAATACAGGAAAGCTGTAAAAGCCAATATTGGGATTTTTTTGAAAGTAGTCATCAGTAAGAAACCTTTCCTTGAGTATTTTAACTAAATTTATAAACTGAAGCAATGCTTTTAATAATTTTAAATTTAAAAGTACATGAAGATTACAATTGGTCTTAGTCAAGATCTAACAAAGCTCTTATATTTAAATAGGCCATGGTCTGCACTGACAATAGGAGAAGCATGTGCATGTTAGAGCTGATTCTAGGGCCTATGTATGAAACTAGGGAAGCTTCCTCTTCAAAATGCTTGTCGAAACCATCTGCATGCTAAATGGAAAAATGCCTGAAACTAGCCTATCAAAAAGCTAACTGAAGGAGTATCATTCAGTAAGATAGGCCGGGGGTCAGAGACTCAGGTTCACAGCTTCATGGACACTAAAAGAAACATTACTTAGCTTTCACTTGATTAGGCTATAGCTTTTGTTCTGTCTAAAAAAAGTATGTCCCAAAATTGATTTCTTTATTGAAAGGTCACTTGCTAAGGACCTTCTGTGCCATCTGGCTCTGCCTGCTCCTCTCGCTGTTTCTGCTTGAACTTCAGGTTCCCATAGTGCATGACAGCCCCTGTCAGCTTGTAGATGGCTGTCTTCTCATCAGGAGTGAAGCCCAGGATGTCAATGGCACTCTGCAGTGGAAACAATGAAGTAAAAACATTGCCTAACAACCTTAACAGTCTTATTAAAAATATTTTCTTTCTAGTACTTACATCTGTAGCCATGAGCTCCTCC
>NW_009610105.1:0-41808 GCF_000690535.1 Cariama cristata
GGGGGCCGGGGGCTTGTGCTGGCGCTGTCCCCTCCTCAGGCACAGCCACCCCTCCGGGGGGACAGGAGGGCACTGCTCGCCCCCCCGCTGCAGCTCTGTGCCCTGGGGTGCGCAGTGGTGAAGGCGAGCATTTCTGCCTGGGTTTTGAAATTCCCCCTTCCAGAAGCAGATCCACCAAGTGTTTGATCGTCTCGGCGAAAGTGGCACAATTTCACCCTTAGCGGGTTTGTTTGCGCAACGCTCCCCCTGTGAAGTGGGGTTGGTGGGTTGCTGTTGTTGCTCTAGCATGTTTTAAGAAATCTGTTAAATTAAACTCTGAACGAATCAACAAATCTCCTTTGTCTGCCGTTCTGTCCTGGTGTTATCTGTAAGCCTAGAGATGCAGACATGGCAGAATCGAGGGGGTGAGAAAGGAAAGATGAGTGATGATGAGTGTGATGCATGGCATTTCAGCATGCAGTCTCTTCCCTCCTATTTGTAGTTGCTACCAGTGAAAAAGAACAGTATCCTTTCCTAATATAACTTAATCTTTTCCTAGGTCTGTTATTGTAACTAGCTGTTACTCAGTTAAAAAAAAAAGAAAACACTACACAAGTGCTTTTGTTTCAACTGATAGGTAAAGCCAATAAACTGCATGTCTGCTGGTCACTAGCTGTACTTTACTTTTCTGCTGTCTCTAATTTATAGTGACCTGTCGCTGTGGTGGATTTCAGTTAGAGGGAATGAAGAGAATTTGTATTTTTCTATGGAAAGAAATCTGTGACTAATTAAAATCCCCTTTTTATAAGGAATTCTGTGCACAGAGCAATTAAATGACTTGTAGTTCATGCTTTAGTGGTGAATGAGCCCCCTAAGAGTCCTAGCTCAAACTTGGTGGAGGCTTTTTGTTTCTTTTCTTCTTCTTCAGCCCCACAAAAGCTCAGCGCTGTGCGTTTCCCCCTCTGTACGTTGGTGCTTGTTGAGACTTTTAAGGGTGGGTTGGTCAGAGCTGCCCCTTTGCTGGATGCCAACAGGCAGGGGCACGTCAGGTACTGCCCAGGTACCCAGGCACCTCTGTAACCAGCTCCACGTTCTGCTTCCTAATGGATATCTTGTTCTGCCCAGTGCCAGCAGCCCCGTTCTGGTTACCTGAGTGGCTGTCGGTGTGAATAAAGTTTACTACTTGATTTAGAAAGAAGTCTGAGCAGCGGCTCTCTGCGACCCCGAGAGGTGAACCCAGAGACGTGTGTTACCGATGGCTTTCTCAGGGAATGACACTAAATGTCCTTTCCTGCGTGACAGCCCCGCTCTGATGGTCTCCGAGGGTGGGCTGCGTTTGCAAAAATCCACCGCCTCCGAAAAAATAATACAGCCCTCCTACGGTGTGTGAACAGCTAAACCCGGGCTTTGCGGAGCTCGGTGGGGTTTGCAGCCCGCTTGTTTCTGTTCGACTGAAGGTCCGGCTGAAATGTCCCTGGACGAGTATGGAATCTGGCTGTGCCCCGGGGTAGTCTTACACCAGCTCGCCCTGGTGTGCTCCTGCCTGGCTTCAGCCATACAAAAATAGACAGCACCCGCTACCTAAGATGTCATTGTAACGTTACTTATCTGAGGTGAAACTGAAGCCCTTATCTTTGACGCTGAACGGCAATTAAGAGCCTCGGTTGCCTTTTAAAGGTAATTTGTTGCCTGCGTTTGTGGGGAGGGAGATGCTTGGGTTTTGCTTCCTCAGCATTGAGTTGTGGCCGTGGGTATTTTGCTTTAGTTCACAGCTTTCATTTGAGGGTTGGTTTTAATATCTGTTTTGTCTGTAGCATTGTTCTACCAATACGAAGCTATGCTATAAAAATATAGTCATAGGCATTTTATTTTCTTCTGATTAACTTCGAAGTTGTGATGTTTTCGTGTCATTTTGAAACTGTCGAGACATAATGTATTTAGAAACAAGCTTGGAGCTGGTGACATGACAGCATATGATATTCATTTTGTTAGAAATGAACGTGCCAGTTGTGTTAATTTATTCCATGCTTGTATTTAAGGGATACTATCAATTCATGCTTGTCTGAACATTGACTTTTTTCTTTTTTAAGATGAGCTTTA
Organism: Cariama cristata; assembly: GCF_000690535.1. Classification (NCBI taxonomy): domain Eukaryota; kingdom Metazoa; phylum Chordata; class Aves; order Cariamiformes; family Cariamidae; genus Cariama; species Cariama cristata. Next base: position 2,080 of record NW_009610105.1, read on the forward strand.
ATGTTCAGTGGTTATTTCCTCCCCTCCCCAGTATGTTGTTAGTAAGAAGCAGTTGTCAAACATCTCAGCACCAGAAGTTCTCCAAGTCCATGTTACCAGTTCCCTGGTTAGGTTTCTTCCTAAACTATGGAGGAAAACAACACATGAGGAATAAAAGCACAAATCATGACAGACCTGATGTGTGTTTTTTGGTTGTTTTTGTACTATGGAGGGGAACACAGACAAAGAAAGAAGGTTTTCAGAATGGTAGACAGTGCCTTTTGTTTTTATCGTCTTTAAATTAAAGCTCTAATCCTCTTCTGCAGGCATCAGTTCTTTGGATTTGATCCTTGAATACTGAACATCATGAGCAACTACAGCGTCTCTTTGGTCGGCCCGGCTCCGTGGGGTTTCAGACTTCAAGGGGGCAAGGATTTCAACGTGCCTCTGTCTATCTCTCGGGTAAGCGCATTTGCCTCTTTGCCTGCGTGTGGGTATCTGTTACGCTGTGGCCGACCTGCAACCTTCAGACATAAGTATGCAAAGCCATTAATTACAGATGCTGGGGCTCAGCTTGCCCTGTGGCATGGAGGGCTGTTTGGGAAGCGGTGTGTATGGGGGGGGAAGCTGGGAAAATAAATCTCCTTTATTGTCTGAAGACTCTGATAAAATTGTCTTATGAAGGACTTGCTCATTTGAAATAGTTGTTTTACCTGCATTTATTTATGCAACAAACAAAAGAACCCCCCCTTGAATTCCCCTCCCTGCTCCCACCCAGAGAAGAGGGATGCAGAGGCTGGAGGCTGGCAGGAAACAAGCAATTTTCTGCGCACGGCTGAGCCTGTGCAGTTCAAATGGGAGGCAGCGGGGAAAAATCACTTATGTTACCCTTGTTTATTCAGCAGCTCTTAGCAGCTTGAGGATCTTCTGGTGTCTGTTCTTGCAAGTCCCACTATTTACAATAAAAAGGCACGTACATGGTAGTAGTTGTAAATAGCGGTTCATCAATATGTGCCTGAGTGAACGTGCCAGTTCTCACGAGCGTTTTATAGAGTATGTGCTCTGAACTGGTATTCAAAGGATTTGAGGAACTAAGTCAAAACAAATGTGATCTTTGTACCCAGACACTGTCTAACTAGTTTCGTACTTTAAAACCACGTTTTCAGGGAAGGCTTGTCTTTCAGTGTGGGCCAAGTTTCAAAGCCTTCCTCAGATGACTGAAACACTTTGCATAGGAAATATAGGGACAAACTTTGCAGTAATGAATTTATAGGATCATTGGAAACCTCTGGGTGAAGAAACTGGCTTCTTATGGCTCTGTACCCTGGCACCTTTAAATTTGGTTTGCAGCGTGGAAGCATTTATGTACAAATGGCCCCTTTTCTGTTGACAGCTCTCCTCCCTGTCCTGCATATTCATAAAGTTTAGTGACAAAGATGAATTATTTTTTACACCTGTTGGGACTGCAGAATTGATACTGCCCTGGAAGATGGAGCAGGTTTCTATTTGGGTTTATGCATCATGGCAATATTTTTAGCTAGTCTCAACTAGCGATTCAAACTCTGCTAGTTCATTTAGACTTGGCTTATCCTATCCACCTGTGGATTATGCTGCTGAAGTTAAAATACAGTTTGGCCCTGCAAAATTATTTTTATATGGCTAAAATGGACTGGAGAGCTATAGCAATGCCTGTGTACAGATGCATGCAGCTGATATCTGAGCCAAAAAGGGGTTGAGAAGCAGTTTATTCCCAAATTCCAGGGATTTTCAGGCTAAACTATAATTCAGTTTTTTGTTCAGTAGCTGGTTACTCCTACCCTAATGAGAAATTTGAACTGGGGCTGTGGATAGCACTCCTCTGATTCGATAGTAGAAGTGCTCTCGTGACAAGGATTTGCAAAAGCACAGGCTTTTGCCTGCGTAGGGTACCTGTGCGTGGTACTGATGAGCCATGAAGTGCTGTAGGCAGTAAACCACAGGAAAGAACTAGTTTTATGAAAGGGTAGTGCTTTCTTTGTAGGGGCCTCTGCTGTCCTGCAGATCTAGAGGGCAGGCCCGCTGTCAGCAGGCTTCCCATCTAAAAGTTTCTAAAGAGGAAACATATGTTGAAATTAGCCTAGACTACTACTTTATTGCAGGAATCAGATATGCTGTCTCACAGAGTAACCTAGGGGAATTGGCCTAAATGGCTATGTATAAAAGCCTCAGTTACAGGATGCCCTAATGACAAATGTCAGCACCCACAAGAGCAGAACGTAACGAAAGATGGGGACCAGGGTGGTTTTAGGACTTTAATTTGTGCGTGGGAGGGTGAAGCACAGTATCCAATTCACCTATTATACCTCAGCACTGCTCCTCAGCTGAACTGTTTCTTCTTATTTGCAGTTAAGACTATGCAAATATGAGACTGCCTGGTACATATTTTTTTTTCCCTTTGGATTAAAAAAGTGCTTAGTTCTGGTATGCCAATCCAGCTTTGGCCCGATAGCTGGAAGAATTCAAGGCTGTGTTCCTGGTATGCTAGAACAGCGTGTACCATTCACCCCCCCAGCCCTTCTTTTCCTGATGAAGCATAAATGCCTTCCTGTATCTGAAGACTGCTAATTAAATTATTTTAGCAAAACACTAATGAGACAGCAGAATTATGTTCTTTGGCAAGGAGGACTTTTTTGGTTTTGTTTTGTTTTTAATTTGTCCTCTAGATGCTGAGGTTGAATCTGGCTGTGCTGCTGAGGGCTAATTTCCTGCTTTAGTTTAAACTCCTTGAAATTAAGTTCAAATAAAGTACAGTTTACGAAGCTCAGAAAATAAACTGGTTTCTGAAGCTATTTATCTGGAAAGCTAATCTCTTTTTACTGATGATTTGAACAAATTAAGATCTCGTATTGTTCCTTGGAGAAAGCTTTCAATAATTTGGCTTTGTACAGAATGCAGTTTAAATGGGTGTATTCCTTGTTGCCTCTAAAGTAAAATAAGCCTGTTTTGTTGTTCTTCAGTTGAAATTCTTAATGTCAGCTAAGGTGTAACAGGTTAACATTAGTGCAGGGGTAGCAGTAACATTTGATTTTTCATAAGCTGGAATATTGTAGACTAATTGCAACACCATAAGCGATAGCACCAGTTATTGCAGGCTTATGTCAGTCACTTCATATAGCTTAGTGCTTTGAAGTTGCTACGTATCCTTACACAGCTGTCCACATTTCACAGTCAGCGATATATGTGATGTTGGGGGTACAGCCTTATAGTTAGTGGCATGAATCAGTACAGCGTGCGATACCTGTTATGTATATATTATACTTGTACCTGGCTGGACTTCAGCGGGGTGGCTTTTTGCAGTCCTTCTCTGTCCCTTGCCAAGGTCTGCCGGAGAGCTGCAGAGTGCTGTGGCATGGGCTGGGAATTTGGCGCCGGGAAGCTGATGTGGAGTGGGAGCGGTGTTGGGAGCCTGGTGGGGGATATGGCTCTGATGAAAGAGGGGTCAGTGGGGAGGAAGCTGTTCTGAAAGTAAAAGAATTTGATCTTTACCCTTCAACAGGCAATAAAAGAGTGGGCTGAGGTGGTACATCTACATCTTTTATTAACGGCCAAGTGTTAAAGTGGCTCAGGCCTCTACATGTAACTGTACTGTAGGGCTTCCAGGTTGTTTATTCTGTAGCGGTACTTGTATAAGGAGAGATGGCAAACTGTGACCAGTTAGCCTGCAGTGAAGAAGGCAGGAATTACTGGAGCCGAGGTATGCGAACTTAGATTATTCTGAGTTGCTCTTCTCAATTTTTCCTCACGGCCTTTTACATTAGTTAAGGAAGCAACTGCTCTCCTTATTCCTTCAAGACCTGTGTTGTGATGCAAAACTGAAAAAATGGAAAGTTAGAGTAGATAAGAACAAATTACTGAGATGTGAAGTTAATTATGCTCTGGTAGCTGTAAAGTAGCTATCGTAGGAAATAGCTAAGATTCAGACTTTTTCCCTATGGAAGAAACAGCTTAATGTTTATCCAGCTATCTGTAATATATGTAGTCATGTGAAATGACGTTTGCCATAATGCGATTGTCTTCGTATGAATAAGCTGATTGCTTCTGAATCAACACAGACCACCAAAAAGGCAGCTACATAACAGGCATCTCCACTTGGTAGATTTGGGAGGCGTTGCCCCAACACTTTAAGCATGGGCTACGCTGCAAGAATTGCATCATGGGTCCTCCTAGTTTCTCAATTGTTTGCAAACAAAATTTATTTCCAAGTTGCAGGATGTTCTGCTAAACACCAGCTGGGTCAAAAAGGACTATCGGATCAAAATAATTGCAGCTGAATTGTTTTGGTTTTAATCATGATTGTGAATAATAAGAGATCTGCTATTGCTGATATCCATGTAGATCTATGGTCTTGGATAAATCCTGCTGACACTAGGGATATGTCCAGTTTGGGAATAATGTTGATCTATACTCAGTCTTTGTCTCCTTGATTTGTTTGCACAAGAGTTTGTTTCTTCTGCTGAATTAGAATAAAGAAATGCAGTTTTGGAGATAAAATAATCCAAACACATTGCTAGGTGGGATTCCTGGAGTGGCTCTTGGGCATGCTACATGTTATATTTACAGAATTTGGTATTAATGATATCTACAACATGGCCTATGTTGTTTATGTGCAACACAGTTGCTTTTAAAACAATACGCACTTCTTTAGAGTTTGAATTAACATTGTATTTGCTTTACTTTTTGGGGAGTTGGTTGGTTCCCAGTGCTTAACATAACCAGAATAAACTCAGTAAGCATGACTGTAGCATTAGAATTGTCAAAACTGCTGTCCTCGGGAGATAGAAATAAGTAGTGTTTGGTATTGATGGTGTATTTGTTATGTTGTGATGACCTGTGAGAGGTTTAAATATTTGTTCTACGTGTATGCTTGAAATGTTTGTAGCCTGTCAGAATTTTTGTGGTGCAGCCTCTAAACAGTGCTTGTGTCTGTTCCATGGCAGTATTTAGCACTAGCAACAAGGAAGTACTGAAGTGAAACTATAGTCTGAACAGTAATGCAGCCTATGTGCAATATACCCTCCTGTCTAATGCGAATACATAGGACGTTTTCTTGTATTTAAAAGTTACATTTTTTGTTCAATCCTGGTGGCAACTCTAACCATCTTTCTTCAGAAGATGTTTTGCTATTTGCCTTTCTCCTCCTGTAAGAATTAAATGGAATACCATCTTCTTGAAATGCTTGACCTGACAGCTCTGTTTTTCTACTGCAGCTTCTTTCAGTGTGTTGTGGGTTTTTTTTTCCCCTCACCCTAGCTTCTCCTTGCTTCACTGATCACTTTACCTCTTCTAGAAAAAACAAACCAAGCAAACAAAACCTGCCCCTTAGAAATAGCCCCTTCTTTTTGCAGTTTTTCGGTTTTCAAGTATGTTTTTCAGTGTTGTTATAAGCTTACTGTTGATGGAAGACTCATGATAAAGAATCTATCGGCAAGCAGTACACCCAGGGAGTAGACAGAAGAGCAGCCCACCTTGGGATGAAGTAGGGAATGCATGTGCAGCACGTCAGCTGCTCCGTGTTCATCCCATGGGAGCATACTGATGTTCTCCACACTGGTATGGGGAGGTCACGCTTAGAGGAGCTGTCCCCTCTGCTGTCCCACTTCCCTTCTGTCCTGGCCTGGGTACCTACATGGTTACCCAGCAAGTTGTCCATGTGGATGGAGCATGTATGATTGGTTTTGCAGTGTTTGCTTATTCAAGGGTTTGGCCTTTGGCTTTCTTAATATTTGAAAGCAACCTATTTTAAAGTCATTAACATCTGTGACAATGTTAATGAGAAGAGAATAAAGGAAAATGATGCTTTGAATGGACCTAGAGCATGTTGGCCTTGATTGGCTAGAGTCTGGCCCAGCCTCTTGCCCTTGTGTTAGCGTGAATTATTTTATTAAGCCATATGTGTCATTTCCAGTAAAATCAAGTTTTGTGTAAGTATGAAACAAGTTACTGCAGTGGAGGATTGGGGAAATGTTCTTTCAAGCAGGTATGTGAAACAGGAGAGAAACACTGGAACAACTGCTGGCCTGGCCAGCGATAATTGTGTTGGTAACTTTATGCTTCATCCTGGAAGCTACTGAGAGCTACTAACTAAGCCCTAACTGGCAGCTGCTGGCATTGCTTTGCTGATTTGATTTGCTACCGAGTTGTGATGGTTTGCACAAAATACAGCTGAAGATGTCTTCCACTGCTGCACCTTGCTGGCATGGGGCAGAGATGTCGGCAGAGGTCACAGCGCTTACCTGGTGATCCTGCTCCTAGCGCAGCAAATGCTGCGTTTTACAGGAGCTACCAGTGCTTATGAAACAGATGGGATTAACCAAGACACAAAGCAAGAGGTAGTGTTCTGTTCTGTTTAACTCTGTTTACAAGATGTGGTTTACTGGGGGAAAAACAAAACAAAAAAAACCCCAAACCAACAACAGAGAATGATAAATGAACTACCAGTGCCAGAGTCTGTATCCTCTCTGGCTGGAGTGCTGAAGGAGCAGAGGTTTTCCTTTGGGAACCGAGTGGAATAAGGACAATTATAAATCTCCCAGCTGCACAAGTGGTTTAATATGAGTGAGTTTTCTGAAAGTCCTAAGAGTGCTGGTAAGTGCTTCAGGGTTTGTGTACTTGCCTGCAAGCAACATCCTCCTTGAGAGAGCTCCTCGGTTTGACTTGCAGATGGAAGGAGAGATCAGTTGGTACAGATGTAATTTCCCAATTGCCTCTTTTCCCAGTGCTGTTTAACTTCTTTGTGCTGAAAATCGGGAAAAGGGCTATGTTTCCCCTGACCGTTTGTTTTCCTTCCCTTGTCTATTCTGCTGTGCCGTTTAACGCAAGACAGACCGTCACTGGGGTGGGGTTGGGAAGAAGCGGGGGCATAGGGGGAGAAGAGGCAAAAGAAAAATGTCTGCATCTCATCTGTTCGTGACCTTATTTGTCATGCAACCTCCTCAAACCAAGTAGGAAGCCAGCTTATTTTAAAGTAGTTCCTCAACTGATGTCATTCCCCCAAAAGTGAAGCTGGCGGTACTGGGGGAGCAAAAGGAACCGAAGAACTTGTAGCTGAGGAGTATCTGATGTGATGTGTGAACATGCTCTTTTTATAATAAAAAAATGCTGGTAACTCTTTTTCCCCTTATAAGTGACTGTTTAGTTACAGTATGAGGAGTACAAGCTATATATTTCATGATGGAAAAACTAAAGTATTTGTTTGCAGTGTCTATTTCTCAGACAGATACAAAAAAAATAAACTCTGATTAGATGTTCAGAGCAGATGCAAAATTGGCAGTCCATCCAGAGGCCACGAAGCAGGACTGTTTATTGTATAGTAACTGCAAAAAAATTAGACGTGTTTTCTTTGCGAGTATCTCGCCCTGGAGGCCTGACGACTTCTGTCGACTTCCCCACCGTTTGGAGATGCTATTTTTAGTGTAAACGTTTTTCTCATTATTCATTGGCCGATGGCTATCAGAAGGCATTGTGAGAAGAGACATCGTGTTGAAAGGTTTGTTTGTTTGGCTTTGGTACAGAGCCAGGAGATAACATTGTTGCCTTTTTTTTCTCATTTGTTTTGACTTTTTAAGAATAGATTTCGTATGTTATCAATATAAGGGAAAGTGCAAGAGAAAACTGTCTCTTGTGTGCCGAAAGCAGTGGAAGTATGGGGAAGGTGATATTCCTCCTGCCAGTGGTCAAAAAGAAAAAAAAATTTGAGGCCAAGGTTTGTTTGAACAAATATGAGAAATAAATGTACGTTTACTTCCATAGGTGGCTGTGACAAGAATAGAGGCTGGAGGAAAGGAGGCCACTGTGAAGGCTGTTGTTACATGAGTCTTTAAATGAGTCTTCAGGGCAGTAAAAGGAGGGAAAATATGACAAAAGTGTCTGTTCAGGTTCCCTTACTATAAGAAGCCCTCAAGGTGGATTTGCAGGAGGAGGTACTATCTTTTCTTAGAGTTGACATGGGTGGAAGAAAAAGGCTATGAACTTTGGGCACAGAGTCCTTTGAGGTGCAAGTAGCTTCAGTTACCATGTTGACTTAAAGCCTTGCTTGTGTTGAAGAGGTTATACTGTCCTGCTGCTCTGATGTGTGATGGTGAAGACAGAGCCGATCGGTAAGAGGTTGAGAGTCATTAGCTCTACTAGCCTGGTTTAAATGCAGACAAGCTACTGCTGTATGTCGGTATGTGCTTGTGCGCTGTATGGGTCTAGATTAGGGCTATGATGGTCTTCTCAGACAAGTTTGCTGGTAGGTCAGGTTTGTAATTACGTTCACGTCCAGGAACTGTTCTTGAAAGGGTTTTCTTCAGGACCATGGCCATGCTGAGTAGGGCTGTGCTGTGGCAATTCAGTCTCCTCTTCTTAAGTGGAGGGAAAAAAAAAAAAGAGAAGGCTTTAGGAGCTTGTGCTATGTTTGTGCTGTAAGAGCAGCCTCTCTAATGACTTGCTTAAAACTAGGTGCCTATGGAAATGAAGTTCAGGGAAATGTAGGAAGTGGCAACAGAGGAAGAGGGAAACAAAATGTGGATGCTGTTGGGTTTGGTACAGCTGTGAGGAGGGGCAGGTGCTGCTCTGTGACCGACTGCTACTCAGGCAGCAGCCAACTGCATGTGCCTGTGGCCACCAAACGCTTCTGCAGAACAGACCTAAGGTTTCGAGTTGGGGAATGAAGGCCACCCTTACTGGACAGGCTGTAAAAAGCCTGATTTAAATGACTTACATAACACTGCACAGGGATATTCCTACCCTCTTTTTCCATTTCTCTCCTTCATTCATCACCTACCTTTCAAGACTGTCAGTGAATGGGATGGTGTCCCCCACACAGGAGCTTTTCATCTTTTGTCACTTGAAGACACCGGTGCAGTTCCCATCACGTAGTCTCTTGTGTACGCTGACCCAAGTAGAGAGGTAGTAGGGGGACAAAATAGCATGTTATAAACTGAAGATCATATTGTGATACACACCCTCAAAACAGATGAATAAGTGCGGCACCAATGGAATAAACCATACTTTACACCAAAACTGCTGAGTAAGCAGCCACAGAGCACAAAGAGACTTCTGCTGTCAGTCCTTTATTTTTACTTAACAGGGAAAACAGCAGTCTTCAGTGTTTTAGTGTTTTATGATCCAGAAAACTTGGAGTGAAATTAATAATTCTGTGACAGCTGGGTGACTCTTCTGCCTATATACTATTGAGCTTCAAGATGTACCAAGTGTTGAGTCCTCACTCAAAGCAGGAAGATGCTATGCATTCCTTAAGAAGTGGTGTGTTTTCTTTTAATGTAGGCCAGAAAATTTCGAGTGGAACAGTCCATAATATTTTCCTATTATGGATTATTATTATTAGAGTTTCTAGCTCATTCTGAGTTAGTTGTGCATTAGAAACTTCAGCTTAAACAGTTAAGCTTACTAAAAGTGAGAGAAAATGGCATCTGATAGTTGAAAGCATTTGAAAGTATGAACTGTTGCAATTGCTGTCAGCTGTGCCTGTAACAAAGCTCTGGAGTAAAATGTAATGCCTTGTGTGAAGTCCCGTAGGCTAAAACGTGGAACTTGCCAGGTCTTTAGTAGTCCTGTTGGAAAGGTCAAATGGTTTGCATGTTAACTGGATATGAAAGAAGTTTGGCTTACCCTGCGCTATATTAAGGGATGACCTAATGCAGTATCTAGTTCTTTCCCCAACAAGTGATCGAACAGTGTGAAGTACTTACCACGGGAAGGCAACAGAAAACATTTATTTTGTGTTATTTCATAGTCCTTTTGAAGGCTTGAGTAGCAATTTAGACGGTAAGCCTGGACTAATGTAGAGTGTATCAATGTCAGGAGGGTAAAACTCCCTGTTTGTTAAGCTTTTGTGTTTATTAATGTAGTGGGATCATCTTTAGATATTCTTACACCCCAAATCCATTAAACCTGTGGAGAAAATGATCAAAGTGTCTCCGTGAAGTGTGATGTTGTATTGGTAGTAATAGCATTGGAGATTTTTAAAAAGAAATTCTGTAGATTGAAGGCAAAATGCTGTAAAAGTGAAAAAAGCAGACATAAAGACATATTTTTGTTATTAAAAAAGATTATATCACCTTGGTGGAAAATCTGTCTATAGAACGTTTTTGTTCAGAACCCTTAAAAAAAAAAAAAGCCGCTTTGCTGTGCAAATGCTCCTTCTGCCAGGCAGAGCAGTTTAATCTCAGTTTATAGTACATCTGCTATTATTAAAGCTTTTTCTTTCTAATGCTCATCTTATACATGACAAGCCAGGTGTAGTTCTGAGACCAATGCTGCTAGTAAGTGGAACTTTTCTTTCTTTCCTGTGAAGTAAGAGGCCAGAATTGTTGGGGTTTTTGGGGGGGAGGGTGAGGCTCCCTTGCCAGTGGTTTCTACCTCTTCTCTTTATGGTTCTAGACTTAGCTTGGCGTTGTGGAAGACATGGAGAAGTAGACTGATGGGATTGCTTGTCTCCAACTTGCTCGTGTATCTAAGCAATTCGTTTTGTGCTGTTCTATTTTTCTTTACCTAATGCCTTTAAAAGGAAGGGGGGGAAAAAAGGAAGAAAGGCAAACAAAAAACCCCAGTGGAGATGTACAAGCCAGAGAGCTTGTGGAAGTTGGGTTGGTCTTGCTTTTATTAGACTGATAAGGAAATGGAAGGCTTGTGAAGATTTAAACATCAAAGACCTCTTGGCAGCGTGAATTGTCTTGTTTCTTGTTGACTTTCTGCAGCTCCTTGTTGAATCATAGGGTTTTGAGTCCAGAATAAGAGTGTTCTCTGCCTGGTGTCTAAGGTGGCTTGTGAGCAATTATTCAGGAATGAAAAGCCATCCCCCAAAATATATATTCAGCCCTCGGGGGACAGTATAGTGGTTCTTTGTGAAGAACTGGTTGTCTGGATCCATGGCTTGATCAAATGTAACGTAGATCCTGATCAGGGGACACAGTCGACCTTGCGAGGGAAGCAGTAGTGGTTGGAGAACAGGCGGCATTGCATCCTATATGGCAGCCTGAGCTCCTGTCCTCTTTAAATCTTTTCTTAATGCGCAGAGGTGTGTGTGTGTGGGGAAACCCCAAAACACTGGCAGTTCGCTAAAATGGGAATAAGTTCATGTAGTACTGAACACTCTTCTTGTACGTGAACTGGCCCCCACCCCTCTGTCAGTGGGAATCACTGGCTGAAGGAGGTTGGCAGAAGAAAACCTGTGCCAGCATCGCTGTACTGGAGCTCAGAGCCAACTCCACGGATGAAGCTCTTTCTCCATCAGTGCGCTGGGCAGGGGTCGGAGGTGGGACTGGTGCAGCAGAAGCTCTCAGCCCAGCAGGCTGGCCTGCGGGAGCTGGGGCTGCTGGCACAATGGTGGGGGCAGGTACCTGGGGACAGTACAGTCTAGAAGTGCGGAAGCCAGGCTTGCTAGGACATGTCTGTCAGTGTACTAAGCTGTGAAAACTGCCGCTGAATGCTTATTAAATTACAGCTTTTGTCAGCTACGGATACAGTCTATTCTCTCCACTTTCCAGCTGTTGTATTTTGGCGACTGGCTAGAAGCAAAAGTCATTGTAGCAGGGCCTTGCATGAATCTCCTTTGAGAGTGTATTCAATTTGTAAACTAATTTTTTTGCTATTGTGCAGATTGAGCGTAATCCTGTAAATGTGAAGAGCCCAAGACTTGGTGCTGCAAAAACACTTGAGCGAAAGTGTAATTTGAGGCATATAAGTTGTCTCCATAAGATGACTGTTGCTTAAAGCTCAGCCTGTGTTGATGTGCATTGCTGCTCAGCACCCTGCAGCATTGGGTCTTCAGACTGTTGTTACCAGAAGGAAGGAAACATTGACTAGCCTGGAGGAGAGACAATTGACCTTTCCCAGCCAGCTTTCTGCTTTCTCTCAAAGATGCATTAGCCAGTGATTGTTAGCTGTAAGAGAACTGGCTAGCAGAGATGTGTGTATGACATCCTGAGAGCTAGATGGGAAACAGACCTTTGACCAGCCAGTCAGTCTCCCATGACTAAAACTATAGGGCTAAATCAAGTGGTTTAGTAGCATTACGGATGAGGAGTCTTTGTGTACTAGGTGTGTGGTGGTGTTTTACTACCCCTTGCTCTGGAAGTGCTGTAGTCATGCTCTATCTCCTTATCTCTCTTTGCAGTATGCAATTATTGGACTCTTAAGCTAGAGGCTAGGACTTCAGAGCTAGTCCTTTTCTGGGTGATTTTGTAAAACTGTCTCTTCTGAGCTGTTGACTAAAATAATTGAGCTTATGAACAAAATACAGATGAGTAGTTTTTTTGACTGAAGGAAGAAATTTTGTGTATATGCCTAGAAATGCAATTCACTTTCAATGCGAAAACCTAAAGATGGTTTTCTTGAGGTGTGTGCTTAAATTTTGGGAGCTTGAATTCTTGCAGTATCTCCCTGGATAAAAGTATCGCTATCCCTCTTATGTCAGAGGGAATGTGATACTCTCTGGCCGGTGGACTAGCTCCTCTGTGAGAGTATTTTCTTCCATTGACACATCTACGCTTGAACTTTAAAACGTAGAAACTGCTGATTATTAAAACTTCAAATGACATTAATTTGTTTTGATACCTGACCTGATGAAAACTGCTGCTGTTGCAGTTGACAGCCCAGATCAGTTTATAACCCTGTCCTGGCTGGTGTGGGATTAAATGACTGGAAATTGGTCACGGGAAACCGATTACAGCATTGAAATTGAGGATTTAGGGTAAACCGGTTGGCGTTGACACTTCACTTTGCGACCTTCTGCTGTTGGAGAAGGCTAAACTGCTGGGTTTTTTTTTCCCCCTGCTTCCTCCTTGGAAATGTAGGGCACGCTTTTGGCATGGTGATGGAGACAGATGGGTGTAAGTACACAATTTTGGATGCTATGGCCATTGACGTCAACTGGTTCCTGACCTCATCAAGAAGATGGAGTGCCTCGAGTGCTTGTGGTAACTCCGAATGCCTCCTCTGTCACTCGCTCACCATGTGCACAACTCTGCACTTGGTTTTATTGCGTATCCTAATCTACGCCTGTTCGGTTAGCTCAGTAATTGCCCCGTTCCTGCTCTCTGGCTTCTGTTGCTCTCTTTAGCAAAGAACATATCCCCAGGGTACCAAACAAGGTTCTGTAGAGATTCTTCTGTCCTACTTTGCCCTGATGATGATTACCTCATACAGCCTTCATCCTACAGCATGGACTCTTTAAAGAAACCCCTGTATGGCTGGGAGAGGGGGGCCGAACATGGAGGAGAGGCAAGACATCACGAGGGGATCCCTCAAGAAGAAAAATTATCCAGAATGATGGGATAAAGATAGGTTTTGTGGAATGCATAACCCCTGTGCTTCAGGGGAAGCGTACACTTGAGAGGGGTGGCATGCAAATCGTTTAGACTGAGATGCAATGACCTTTATGTAATGCTGGTATCAATTCTGGGAAAAGTAATGCGTAACAATGGGCATTATGAGTTAGGAAATACCTCACTTCGGCATTTAGATTGCTGACCACTCCGATTGAATCAGAGTTGGTTTTCTAGAGCTGATTTTTGAACTTCTGCCAAATAGGTTTGAGTCTTTCAATTTGTCACCTGTTTTTCTTTTAGCATAAAGAGGAAGATAGTTTTGGAAGAACACAATTTGTACTGCCTTCAGTTTTTTCCCACCCTTTACTTTCCTTAGCCTGAGGACATCTGTCTTACTGCAGACGTAACTCTTCCAGGTGTTTTTACTGTTAGTTATCATTTAAGAGAATTACCATTCAGAAGCTGTTATTATTTGTGACATTAACAGGGTTTAGGCTTCAGAAAAGTGTATGATGGGATAGGAATGAAGGGAATAATAAGAGCTAGGTATAAAAAAACCCAAACCAAAACAAAACCCCCAACTACGAAACCCCACAAAACTATTAAAATGAAATATATAGGATATTTGTCAGAAGGGTCCAAATGACAAATGATGAAAGCTCTGGACTCAGTATACCAGATGGTGTAAGTATTTATAGGGAGATCTTGCCTCTTGTTTTGAATTGCATAAGTACTGCATTGTAAATCTGTAATCATCCTTTTCCTTCCAGTTTTTCCTTACCGCCCTTACCAGACCATAGTACGTCCTGGCTTTACTGTGCCCGGCACTGGGTTTCTGTTTAATCAGAGAAGTGAGGCTGTATGGCAGCTCTTGCTGTATTGGTACAGTTGCAGGGAGTGCTTCGGCATCAAGAAACAAGCTGTTCTTTTATGCAGCAGAGAGCACTTGGGTACCACTGGGTTCCTGAACAAGCACAGACGCCGTCAGCAACACACACACGCTTTGGGTTGCCAGCCCAAAAAGAGCTGCTGGCTTCTTTGGGGAAAATTCTGTAGCTGCTGTTACATGGGAGGTCGTGAGATGGGTCTAGAGGTGGCTTCTGGCTTTCAGTCTCCTGACGGATACCTGACCACCCTGGGCATGGAGACTCAACTACGTTTCGGTTTCTTGCTGCCCCGTGTGTGGGGCTATCTTTTGGAACATGCCACAAGATCCGTGCTGCTCTCCAGCTCCATGGCAAGGGTAGCACTAGCAGTCCTCCCTCCGCCCCTTCAGGCTGTTCTGATTCAGGAGAACATGGAAGGTTTAGGTTTCACTTGCCCATGAGGCTTTTACAATGCGATAGGGCTGAACTGCTTTGTAAAAACAGTAGCAACTTCCTCGGGCTGATCTCTGTTCAGCAATAAATGCAGTCCCAAAGCAAAGTGTTGGTTAAAAAAAAATCACCCCAAAGATACTGGTTTGGCCATCCCCATCCCCTTTGTTTGCACTAGGAGGAAGAGTAAAGGTTAAGTTGCTGTTGAAAGGCTTGAACTAAAACGGAGCCAAAGCCTAACTCATCAGAGGGGCCACGCTGCAGTCCAACAGAGCTGAGTTTTATTTTGCCAATCCTCCCATAAGGAGGAGGGGGTGCTTTGAGATCCTCACCAGTAACCCCAGCTGGACATTACTTAGGACCACCCGTAGCTGTCTTTGACCTCTTTTTGCTGTCTTCCTGCATGCTGGAGTGAGGTTCCTAAAGCGGCCCTTCCAAGGGGGGGTCCATGGGGAGATGGTCAAGAGCTCCGGTTGAGATTAGAGAGGACCCCGGAGTTACTCTTGCTGGTGCTGTTGGTGGGTGTCACAGGAACGGTGAATTTTTGGGCGGGGAGCGGTGGGAGGATGCTGTTAAGCTCCCAGTCCTTTGCATTGATATGCTCCTATCAAAATCTGGATTCAGTTTAAATCGTCAAAATAATCCCTCAGTGTTGCATTGAAGATTCAAGAAATGTAAGTTAAAAAACCCAGTGAAACCTCAGAGTGTATCTTGGCATTAAAATCCTGAGATTAAAAAACCCTCCTTATTTCTAGGACCTGACTCATGGTTTTTGAATGCGTGAGGGTGGCAACGCTAGCTCCTATGATCAAGGAGCATTATAAATATTTCAGGACTTTAGGGCACAGAGCTGTGCCAAATATTTTTCTTGCATTTGTGGTGTCCCGTCCCGTCCCCCCCCTTAGTTCTCAAACAAATTTTTGCAGATATCTTATAACCTGGGTTGCATGTGTAGTTAAACAGACAACAATTTACATCTCCAAGTTTCTGAAAATGGTGCGTCAAATCCAAGTATTTAAATCGATTACATAGTGACCAAAGTGTTGCTGACTGTCTAAAAACTGTTTTATTGGGACATAGTGTAGTATGCGGTAGAGGAAAGTGAATTGCAGAGCAGCTGGCTTGCTAGAGACCTTCTGAAATAAACAGTATGTGGCATGTGTAGCAGAATTTGACCCTGTTAGGAAAATAAGTAGGGCACAGTGGCTGGTTATTAACGGTGACTCCAGCTTCTGGTGGCAGCGTAGGCAAAGCAAAAGAAAAGGTGGGGGGGAAATCAAGTGAGATTTGAATAATTCTTGCTGCCTGCCAGGAAGCCCTCAGTGCCCTGAAACTCGGTTCAGCCAAGTCATAAATGAATTCTCCTCTGACAGATTGCACTCTAGGGGAAATATTTTTCTATTAGATTTCATGAAGCATTGCAAGTTGCCACAAGCCCAGAGCATTAAAGGGCGGAGGGGACTTTCAGTGGGGGTGTGCGGGAGTGTCTTGCTCGGGACTTCATTGGATGCTGGGATGCAGGGTGCTGCGGGTGAGGAGCTGGCACCTCGCCTCCCATGCTGGGGGTCACCTCCGGCAGCGTGGGGAGGAGCGGGTGGCTGGGAGCGTTGGCCTCATTAATTTCTTGGACATGACTTGCCAGAAATGCTGAACGAGGTCCCTCCATGCTTTAAAATGAGACCTGAACTGCTAATTTGCTTTCTCTAATTACTGAATGCGGGTGTGAACAAGCTACCCGGTGCCCTGTTCTATGCACTGGTGAAATAATGCAGTTGAACTCTGTGGATGGAAAACGCTGGATGGCGGGGCTCTTCAGACTGCACTATATCCAGGTGAAAAACATGGAAGATGAATATATACACTTATTTCTCTAGTTTGTCTGTCATGTGTGTGCTGAATCCAAACTGCAGTGCCATGTGGAATAAGCCCTTTAATGAATAAAGCTTTAGGCTTCCATTGTCCTTCAAGAATTCTTGGACCAGCTTCACTGGTTTCTTCTAATCGGAGGGAGACAAGTCTTTAGCCAGTGAAAAATGTGTATTACTCTGGAAAGCTTTGCTTGTTGTGTTTGCTGCCGTTTTAACAAGTATGTGTCATGTGTGGGAAATCCTTGGAAGTAGGGAACGGAGCATGGCGGGCAAGATCCCAAGGAAATATCGGAATAAGTAGGTATGCAGATAATCGTAACCTGAACCTCTCCTGAAGATGATTAGGAAATCTGTTGCTTCATTTATAAATTTGTAATACTTTTAAAAGGCACTAAAACATGAAGATGCTGGAAGAAGGTACGGAAAGGTCTCTATCATGTTGCATAAATATCTGGGCTGGGCCATAAACTGTATGGGATTGTAATATAGTTAAACTTGTGGTTTTTCTGCAGAGGAGAAAGAACGATGTTTACAATATGTACCTTATGTCTCCATGTGCTCTTGTTTAAAATGAGGTAACTGAGAGCAGAACGTAACAAATGTGGAAGCACCGTACTCCACAGTTATCACTAGGACATAATTTTAGCCATCTGCATGTCTAACGCATTTACTTTGAGAACTGCATTTCAGTGTAAGAATGGCCTTTGTATTGTAAGTTGAACACATTGTGGAAAAAATGGAATTAATACATTCCCCTTAAGTGAAACTCTAACCTTAATGTCTTTTCCTTTCTTCATTTGGTTGACTCTCTGTACACAGGAATATGACAGCTGGCATGACGCCTACTTTTTGAATTGTGCCATGTAGCATTTCTGGCAGCTGGATACGTGTGGAAAGCCATGTAGTGACAAATCTGTTTCTCATACCTTTTGTAGTCTGTTTTTCATCAGATAGAAAAATGTTAATACCCCCTGAACTTGCCTCCTTTGGCTCACCCAGACAGTAATTTACTCGAGCATTTCCTGTACGTTGTCTCTGGGTACGGAGCTCGTGTTTTCCATCTCTGCTGCACTGCAGGGCTCCCCTGAGGTGCTGCCTCCTCGCCAAACTTCTTGGGGCATTTCCTAGAACACCCCAGACTTGGATGCTGCAGCTGATTGGGGTGGTGTAAACTTGTGGAAAGGAATTTATCCTGAACCTGAAAGAAAATCTGAAGTGAAACTCTGAAAAATGCTTCGCTTTGTGTAGTTGTTGCAATGCTGTTGCAGTTTCTTCGCAGGATTTCATAAATTTCATGGTCAAACAGAAGTCACCTACAAAGAGTTACTGCTTAGAAAAGAAAAACCTAGGCAATCCTGTCTCTTCCACATGTTAAAATGTATTTTGGTGCTAGTAAATTAGCATTTTCATAAGTGATGAATAGAACCTTTGTTTTCAAGAGAATTTTCCTTGCCTTTATTCATGTGTTTTGGCTTCAGAAACCTACAGACAAATGAAGACTATGGCATAGAGCTGATTTGGCTGTTGAGTGAATGTTTTATGTTCCTTCAGGCTGCCTGAGGAATTTTGTGGTGTTTGTGGGCAAATACTTGGTTGTAGTCAACTCTGCCCATTGTGCTTTAATATCTAAGCAGGTGCTGAATTTTGAGCTCTTGGACATGCAAGTATTGGGATCCATACGCACGGTCTGGAGAGGTCATCTACTGTAAGCAATCACCATAATGATTTTACCTTCAACTCCTTTTCTTTTACACATGGGCACTTAATATTAGCTCTGCAAGCATAAATAGTTCACCTCGACATATTAGTTACAGCTTTCTCAGCGCGCCGATATGCGGGCTTGCTGTGATACAAAGGGCTTTCCTGGAGATGGAGTGGCGAGAAGCACTGAAATGCTGCTTGGAGGTCCCACCTTTGGTGGGTGGGTGGATGCTGTAGTGGTGATGGTGCCTGGAGGAAAAGCATGCAAACCTTTTCTGACAGCAGATGGAGAGTCTTGTCTAAACGTTTTACTTGAGTAACCTGCTTTAACAGTTTATTGATGAAAAAATCCAGTGTTGAGCCCAGAACTTCAACATTTTGCTGTTTTTTTACTCAGTAAATGTTTCTCTACTAAAGCCACTTTTTTTTGGTTTTTTTTTTTTCTTTTTAGCAAATCTGAAATAAGAAAGTGGTTTTATCCTTGCAAATATGCCTTGCCTTCCATTTCACTGCTGGTTTTGGATGTCGCTTTTTTTTTTGTTTACTCTCCCTTCTTGCTTGAAAAGCTACTATTTTTTTTTTTTTTCCTTTTTAGCAAATCTGAAATAAGAAAGTGGTTTTATCCTTGCAAATATGCCTTGCCTTCCATTTCACTGCTGGTTTTGGATGTCGCCAAAACTATAATTTATTCCTCTCCTTGTCTCCTCTCCTCCAGTTCTTCTAAGATTTGGATATTTTCAGATATTTTCACATTGGGGAAAAAAAGAAAATCTTATATTTGAGCCAGACTCTAAAAAAAAAAAAAAAAAAAAAAGAAGCGAAGACTGAAACACAGTCACACCCTTGATGGGACGATGAGATGTTGTCTTTCAGCAAGCTCTTCATCAGCAGGTGACTGAAAAATTTACTTTGATTTTCCTTAGAAAATGTTTTGAATTATTAATGGACTTTGAAACTTTATTTAAGACACTATTTTCTTCTGTCAATGTCTTCATGTTCTTCAAAAACCAATTTGTACATTATTGCAAGGATTAAACAGACTCATGTTGACATAAGTAGGCTTTTATGTGTATTAGGTTTTATGTACGCATCAAAAATGTGTATATGCCTGTCTTTCTGCATGTTTTATTTTAGTGCTGTGGAGCGATGAGGAGAGAGATGTTGCAACACTAAGTTTTCTGTTCAAAGTACAAGCTGACCTGCTGCCAGCAGGCATGGGAAAGCTGTCATGCAAGGCCCTTCTGAAGGAGAAATTGGAGGTGGTTTCCTTAGTACAGCTTTTTATTGATGCATACCAGCCCTGAAACAGAGGTGGTAACAAATACCTGCAGGCATCATATATTTATCTATATACATATGTATCTCTCTCTGAGCATTGCTGTTCAGTTTGGGGGAGATTAGTTTTCTGCAAGCACCCACCGCTACCCTTGGTCCAGGATCAAAACCTTGTTCTCAGGAAAAGCCGGACCTGTGCTGGTACCTTCCCGGGGAAGGTGTAGCTCAGGCTGTGTCCTGTGGGGCAGCTCCCTCCATGCAGCCGGTCACGGGGGCCTGACCCTGCTCCTACCTGGCAGCGTCGCAAAAACCCAGCGATTGCTAAGTTGTGCTTGAATTTACTGTGCAAACCAACCTGGTTTGTGTGTTTTCAAGCTCCTTCCTTCACTGGGGTCTCAAACAAGGAGTGATGAGTTTTGTTGTCAAATTAAATACCACTTACAAATGAGTGGCAAAGGTCTCCTTTTTTTCTTTTCTCCTTTTGGTTGTTATATTCTACATACCTGATGACAGCACAGCGTTTGTTACCTACCACGTTGCAGTGGTCTGCAAAGTTTCTGCGCCTTGTTCTGTTTCCACATTGCCCTGTAGTGTGAAGTTTGTGTGTGCAGTTAATGCCATCGCTGTGGGACAGCCTGTCCCTCATCCTGCCGGAGCCGGAGTTCTGTGCGGCGCGCCGCTGGTACGGGCATCCCCAGCCCTCCCGGCACAGCCCGGCTGCTCTCCCTGCCTTCCCTCGTCTGCCCTCTTGCATTTTCCTGTATCGCTGGCTGAGGCTGGCCCTGGGAAAGCACCCGAGCCCTTCATTTTTTGCTGAGTATACTTCAGGTGGATACTTGGATGCTTTTCTTATTTCTGCATTAAAATGAGGCTTTTGTTCACACTTAAAAAGCAGTGAAGACTGAAACTGTAAATCCGATGGGGAGTCTGTAAATCGTAGTTAAATTCAGTTGCAAGCTCAATTTGTTTCACTTAATCACTGTAAATTTTATCCCTGTTCAATCTGAGACCCTTTGCCAAGCACCTATGGCATTTTTCACTGCCGTGGGATACTTCTGCACATCCAGATTTGGCAGAAGCATTAACTAAATCTCACAATTCTTAAAACCCTAAAGCTGTGGCTCTCTATTTGCTCCATTTCGCCAGAGAGCTGAGGATGAAGCTAAAGGCTTATTATAAAGCAGAGCTGTAACATAATCTATAGGCAGCGTATTAAAGTGACGTGCCAGCTCGATGTGCTGTGGTTTTAAATAACTTGCGTTCATCTCCCCCGAGTACTCGATGAAAGTTTAGACCCTCGCTGAGCATCCCACACCGCAGTTGGCGCTCGCTGTTCAACACGTAGGCTCTGGGGTGCCTGTGTCCATTTTGAAGGCTTTCCCCTATGACTTGCTCTGCCATTTCTTTTTTCATCAGACTTGTGTTTTCTTTTAAAAAAAAAAAATGGTTAAAGTGGCAACTCTAGAGACAAAGCTCTCATTTCCTCTGCTGTATCTGTCTGTAGATAAATGACTGTGAGCTTTTTCATTCCTGTTCCTTACCACCCTGCTGTCTTAGGTAGCACTAAATTAGGCCAGAGGGATTTTATTTTTACTTCCAGATGTTTCATGTAAGTGTTTGACCAAAATTAGATTTTTGGGCAACCATACTAAAATGTCTTAACTGGATGATATTTAAAATTTGAAAACAGTATTTAAAAGTATTTAAGCAGAACTAAACCAGAATACTTCTGTGCCAGTAAAGTTATCGTTCCGTCAACCAAAAAAGATCAGATTAGTTGGAAAAATAAATAAAAATGTTTTTCATTGGGGAACAGTGTTGGTGAGCTGTGTGACTAGTACTAACTTCTTCATGTGACATGTCCCAGAAACGAAGAGGAGCTTGCCGTTGTAATCATGTAATTATGTGGTTTACAACGTTGCTCAAAATCCTTTTCCAGTCTTGGGGTGTTTCCTCCGGCATTGTGAGCTCTGCCTTTATGGTTCAGAGAGCTCCTCTGCCCCATCGCCAATAACCTTCAGTAGGAGGGCACAGTTTTAAGCACGCATTTCAGTCAGTATTGCCTCAACCCTACCATTCCCCTGACCCTGTGTACAACCCCCAGCCCCTATGCTACCGCCGCTGTTCATCCATTCGCATGCTATGCTAAAAGAGCAGAAAAAATAGCCTTTGTTTTCATTTTTGCTGGGTAATACCATCAGCTTTTCAATTAGCGTTAGGGTTTCCAGGAGAACTACCTGTAACTGCAGGGCACTGTGTTATTAAAGTGTCAAGTTTAATTACATAAACTGGAAGTTAGAGCACATTCTTGTTTTGTTTTGGTGAGGTTTGCCTAATCCCACCCTAGGGACATAAGAGTTTACCCGCCTGTGCTGGGAAATTAACTTTCGCTTGTTACTGACCTGTGTTAGATCTGGTGATATAAAGGGAGATGCTATGTGCATAGCTGACTAGTAACACTTCACTTCAAGTATTTACTTCCTCTGGTACTTCATCTTCTTGTGCACCCTTTTATATGGAGTGATCTGGGTTGCCCTCTCTTCTCTGAGCTGTAATTAGCAGACTCTGATGAATGTGACAAGTTATTTTGTTTTCTAGCAGATTGTGCTTGATTGCTGTTGTTCCAGCCTGCCCCTTCTGCTCTTGAGTTGCCACATCAGTCTTGTACCCCTCGGGATGATGAAAACCAGCCTGCCTGTGTCTTCTCTGCAACAGAGGGAGGAATGACAGCTATTTTATGTTCAGCGAGCTCTGTGGTTAGTGTTTAGGAAGCGCATGTGACAGTAATGGAGAAGCAGGGCGGTCTGGTGTAACTTCAGGCAGGTTCATCACTATACATGTTGACGTTTGAGTGCAAGCTTTCAGCTGCACTGGGATTTTCATACATCTGCTTGGTTTTGGTTTTTTGTTGTTGTTGTTGTTTGCATTAGTATCTTCGTCTAGTCTGGAAGAAAAAAGAAAGATCATGTTCTGCTTTAAGCTTTGTTTATTGAGAAAAGATTCCCCTTCCCCCCCCTCCCCCCATTTAGTAGGAATGTGGAAGAAACTCTCTCTCCCCTGGTACACATCTTAAGCTGCTGTCATTTTTATTTGAATTTTATATGCTTTCAGTTCTCAAAGGCTTGGGCTTTGTCATTCTAGTTAGGCACTGTGGGTTGAAGGAGTGAACTTGGTTTGCTTGTGCATCTGAAGGGCTTGAAATGTAACTTCTTCCGCAGTTGACTTAGCAGTATCATGCTCTTCAACATGAGTCATTGCTACAAAATACAGCACTGCCAGTGCTGGTCTTTCCCTTGGCTTGTTTAGTTAATGAGATAAGCACTTTGGTGGTAATTAAATGCTTTGTGAAGTTCGTGTTAGTAAGAAGTTCCTGTAAATAGGAGACTGAGGTCCGCTAGGTGCTCTAGGGTGGCAAAATACCTGGAGACACTGAGAGTGACTGGGCTGTTGGCTCCTGTGGATGACCGAGGGCCTGTCCCCTTGGGAGGGCTGCTCTCCTGGGGATGCTGTCCGCATCTGGGAGCCAGTGGGGCAAATGCCTGCGATGAAGGCTTTGAAGTCGCCAGGTGACTGGTCCTAATGCGAGATGGGAGTTATATTTGTAACCGGCACAGGGTTATGCTTGACCAGTAGCTCTTGGTCAGGCTAACAAATATCTGTTCGTTGCTGCAGAAGTGACTTCTCACACTAGCAGTGATAGTGGAAGCTCACAGACACACAGAGACCAGGGAGGGTAGGACTGACCCTGTTCCAGCTGCTCCAGATTCATTGGTTTTTCAGAGCTATTTGATAACCAACCTTATTCATTGTTTAGTTGTGTGTCTAACTTTGGGGTCTCCAGATGTCCAAGTAAGAAAAAAACATGTTGCAGCGTAACTCGGACTTTGGGTTATTATGATTAGCAGTTGCAGTGCAACTCTCGGCTTTAAAACTCAGAAGACTGTTAAAATACAGCAGCAAGAAATTTAGACGAAGCTCATAGTGACAACAAGTACACTAGCGTTTTTCTCTCTGGAGCTTTAGTAAGGAAATTTTGCATGGGTTTATATTCAGTCTTAAATGTCTACAATGTGTTTGGCAATCGAATGATAAGGAAAATTTACTTAAAATGAGGGTCTTCATTTTGCAGTCAGAGTATTTGTCCTGAATAGTTTCTTGTTTTCTCTGGACAACTGCGTTTTGTCATGTGCTTCCTGAAAAAAAAAAAACCCCAAAACCTGATAATCTTCACGTGGTCTTCTTGCACAGGTCCCAGTCTGAGAGGACAAATGCCTTTTTATTTGTATAGATGTGTGTGTGCATAAAATAAATATTTATACATAAATATTTACTTAAAGAATATATGTGTGTAACACTATCTATAGTAATATATCCAGTGTTTTACATACATACGTAAATAAAGGTGTATATATAAAACCCCCACACCTGGAACTGTATAAACAAATCATGTAGAAGTGATGTTTAA
The DNA here is from genome assembly GCF_000690535.1 of Cariama cristata. NCBI lineage: Eukaryota > Metazoa > Chordata > Aves > Cariamiformes > Cariamidae > Cariama > Cariama cristata. Next base: position 25,994 of record NW_009610105.1, read on the forward strand.
AGTCAAGTAAACTAAAACAGTGGGAGCGTGTGTGTGTATATATATATATATATATGTAATTTTACAATGGAAAATAAAATTTGAAATTGTTATATGTTCTCATGAGCTTTATTAGCTTATGATAAAGATTTTTCTATCTTAGCTATAAACAGCTGGTATGAATTTAATAAACAATGTGCAACTCCTTTAAAATATGTTTCTTGTTTTCTGGGGGTTTTTTATTGGACTTTTTTCCGCAGTATTTTATACTTTGAGGTTTTAGCCAATAAGTTTCTGGCTTAAAATAAATGTCTGCTATAATATTCCGTTGACGTATAAAAGGCAAGATATCCACTAGGATTTACTAATGTCTCCTATTTCTGTTTTATTTCTTTGTACTAGAAGTTTGCATTGGACTAATCCTGCGGAGCGCTCTCTCTGTTGCGTTAAGTAAAGGCGTGTACCTATAGGACGGTGCTTTCGTTGATTTGGAGTAGGTCTCGGCACTCTCGACATATTAACCATAATTGATTTAATTGTTACTTTCCATGCACTTCAGAGCATGCTTATGCATCTGAAATGAGTTGTCATCTTTCACATGTTTAAGGTTGCCTTTTTCTTACACATTACCAAAGGAACGTGCCGTAAGCATTGGTGCCTTTATACTTAAAATGGGAACCCTCTGTTGGTGTAGCACGGTTGAGTTGGAGAAGTTTCTGCCCCTTGGTGCATTTCTTCTGCACTTTCTCCTTGGCTGCTGAGCTGCACACTCAAAGGAGAGCTGGCAGAAGGGCAGCTCGGAGTCCCCAGCCTTTTCAGCTGCTGGTTATAATATAGACAGAAATTACTCATTTTTTGTTTGTTTATTTTAATATGCGACTCCTAAACGTGGTCAAAGCTTTCTGTGGGGAGTGGATGTGGTGGCTCTCATTGCTGTGCTTGGGTTTCACCTTGAAAGTGGACTTCTACATTTTTTTGCCAAGTGCCGGTTTGGGATGGCATTTGGGTGAGCCGTGCTCCCCGGACAGATGGTTTGTGCTGATAAGCAATACTTGCAGTGTCTGAACTTGCCTCCGTTTTCCTCTTTACCTATGTGGTGCAGCTTATAATTATCTCAATTCTTTGAAGGACTTTGAAGGAAGTAGGTTGTTTCCTATGTGTTTATGTGTGCCTGGTTTGTTTCTGGATAGGAGAAAGTGAATCAACAGCGGGTGTATCATACGAGATCCAATTTGTAGTAGTGTTTTCTTGCCACTGGCTTAGGCATGTGTGTGGGTTTTTTTGTTTTTTTGTTTTTTTGTTTTTTTTTTTCCTGTTAGAGGGAGTCTAAAGCAAAAAAAGTCAGAATACCTTTAAATTACACAGTATAACATGTTATTCTGTATGTATTCCTAAATTGGATGTTCTGGAAAGCATGGAGTGATTGCATCTACGTTTGTTGCAGGAAAGGTATATCCTATTAAGAAGGGACTGAATCGTAGACCATGAAAACAAGATGACACATATTGGGCTACTAAGGTTATTAAGGAGACGGATGTTCATTTAGTTGAGCTAATTTTGTCATCTGTAAATGAATAAAAATAATCCTGTTTGGGATGGGAGGAAGTACACCATTATATGCTGTGCAGATATCTTCATATGTATGACCTTTACAGTACGGAAATTAATTTCTTCTTTGGAGAAGCTGAGCTCGGTCCCTTTTACCACTCACACTTAAGCTCCATTAGAGAAAACTAACTCTCTTTTGATTTGAGTTTGTTCAGGAGGCCCCAGCAATAAAACTTACGTAGTAACTTTCCAAACTGTTTATTCCAAATGAGACAGGCACTTGAAACTTCCCTTCTGATGCAGATCGTGCGGCTCCTAAGGTGATGCCTAGTCAGCAGTCCCAAGTAATCGTGTGCTTTGGTTGTGGAGTTAATTTGTGTTGGCCATCCAAAAAAAAAACCAACCCCACAACTGAAGGAGATAGACTACAGACTCGCAGCTCCCAAAAGCTAAAGCAGCCGTACAAAGTTTACGTTGCATTTCTAGCTACGTTTTCATTCCATTTCCTATTTCTGTCTCTCTGAGAAATTAAGTAGGCAGTAATTTTTACCCACTGGCATATAGCCTCCCAGGGAAAAACCTGGATTAGTTCTGTAAACTCTCTGAACAGAAGAATAATCTTCAGAGAGAAGACAGCCAGTTAAAATAAATAGGGCTCTACGGCACGCCGGCAGCATGAGAACACGACCGAGCTCCTTGAGAGAAGGTTTAGTGAAAGCTGCTAATTTCGGGTCTTAAATATCTGCAGACATTCTGGCACTTGACTGTAAATCATTTTCCATCGCTTAAGTATTTGGAAAGCATGTTTTTTTTGGAATTGCTCACGTTTTTCTTGCAAATATGATTTTAGCTGTGATGTCTGAATTATTTTACCTTAGTCCTTTTGACAACTTGTTTTTTGATGTTGTGACATCATTTCTTCTCCAAATCAGAACATTAGTTGTCTCCTGTTACTCAGAAAGTATTGCCTATCCCATCTCAGTGACAATCTTTTACCTCTTTGTTCTCTTCAATGCTTCAAGTGGCTTGGAAGAGCAAGACCAGAGGCTTAGTCTTGGTAGATGCCGATAGAGCTACACTTGCACAAAGTAGTTTCTTTATTCCTTGTGTGAGGTGAATGTGAATTTTGACTCATTTTAATAATCCTTTGAATTCTGGTGGGTATATCCACATTTTAACTTAACTTATCCACATTTAACAGTCAGTACCTGAATAAAATGTTTAAGCTACCTGTAAAATACATGAATTGTATCAGAATTTATTGCTGTATGTATAGTTAACTACTTCCCTTTCACACTGGCAAGTTCAAAAGCCAAGATCGTCCTTTCTAATAACTGCTACTGAACTTGCAGTAATGATGAGGTAGCGATGTTATGTCAAAAGTTAAAGCTGAAGGCACCTTTTGTGAAGTTGTTTCTGCTTCCTTACATCCTGCAGCGGTTGGGCTGTCGTAAGGGAAGGGGGAGAGGTAGCAAAGGTGAAACCAGCTCATGGAAGAGCAGAGCTGCAGGGAAACCATGATCAGTCAAGCCGTGACAAGTGAGAGATGGCACCAGCTAATAACCCTTCTGGCATCGGCACATGGAAACTGCTCCTGCTTGTTAACAACCTCTTCTGGGGCAAGCGAGGGAAGCTGAGGGCTGCTGCTTCTGCTTCATTCCCCTGGCATTCAAGTTGACCTGTTTAGTGTTAGCCGGTCAAAAAAGAGCACGTATCCAAAAGGCCCATGCGTTGTGCAGTTACCCTATTTTGTAAACCCAATTTATGTTTTTGGAACCTTTTCTACATTGACTCAATTGTGCATAAAAGTAATTTATGCTACGTGGTGCCTGGTCTGTTTTTAGCAGCTAACGTCCTCTTGTGCTCCTCCATAGGTGTGTAGCTCCATGTTTGGTGCATGCACGGATGGATGGAGGGAGTGATATGGGTTTGTGTGTGCAACAGTTCATTTAAAGTGCAAAAGCAAGTTAAATTTTTTTTTTTGTGGAGGGCATTAGATAAATATTAAAGGTTGAAATGTAGTAAGAGAAAAATTTTAAAAAGGGGGAGGGTTGAAACCGTTTGTCTTTATCCTAAAATGTGAACCCACAGGCATGCTCAGCCATGTTTGTGTAGAGGGAAAACTCAAACTTTGTGTTAGTTTGACATAATTTCTGAATGTGGGAGTACAGGGATACACAGCTCAGTCACATTGAAATGTATGTTGCTGTCAGAGTTACTGCTGAGGATAAGTAGCAGAACTGAGAATGAAATGCAAGAGATGGTTTTGTGGGTTCTTTGCTGGCAAGATGGCTGAACGCCTGTGGGCTCTCCCCATCCTTTTCCTGTGGGCTATGATGGGTTGAAGGGCTGGTTTGGGTCTGCTTTAGCCAAGGCACTGCCACGCCGCAGCAAGGGAGCTGCTATGTGTGGAGGGAAAGGGATGAAGCAGAGCTGGAGGACCTGGGAGGATGGGCCAGGAGGCAATGGTATGGTAGTATGGTTGGTACTTTGCCCTGCACTTTTTTTTTTCTCTTTACACATTATCTTTAATGATTATTGGCATGCTGTGCACACCTTACGTTACAGCTTTAGGAATGAGTCTGGAAGTACCTTTAAGGTTATGAGGAGAAAAAGGAGGGAAATGAAAACGTACAGGAGCAAGCAGTACCGCCTTGAGGAGCAAGGTGAGGGCAGGGTTTCCTGGGGGTGACATGTAGCAAAATACTCCGGTAATAAAAAGGGGTTTTTAACCTAAGTTTTTTTTGGGGAAAACCTTTAGCTTATTTGCAGGACTACCTCATAACCCCTTTTATAGCTGGTTGTGTCAACGGTTTCCACTGCAAACCCTGCATTAGAGTTCTTATAACTCAGCTGTATAAACTTGATCTGGACTTTAAAATTGGCATGTACGTTCTTGATTTGGAAGCAAGGATTGAGGCTGGTTGGCTAATCTGTTGGCTATGCAAATAATATTGCTGTAGTAAAGGCTGTAGGGAGTATGATACAGCTCTCAGTTTCCATTGAGTGTCAAGGAAGCTTATTTGCCACAAAAAGCAGGTGCTACCATGGCTTCCCCCCCCCCCCCTCAAAAAGCTGGACCCCTAAGTGTCCCAAACCTGTTGGGAGTCTGGAGTGTGAGTTGGGTTTCTGCTTCCTTCCCGGTAGGGAAGGAGGTGAGGAAGGGAGCCTGGCAATGCCCTGTTTGTGCTGGTGGTGTTGGGGTGTCAGACCCATGTTGGCCGTGCTGCCAGCCCTGCGGGTTGCGTGGTGCTGGGGCTGCCCATCAGGACCCAGGTTAGACACGTTCACTTCATGCGGAGGGAGCCGATGCAGCTGCAGAGCATAAGCTTGCCCCTCCTTGTGCTTTGGGGCAAGCCTGTGTTCTCCAAACATACAGTAAGGGCTGCTTCTCTTGCCACGATTCACCAAAGGGGTGCTTTCTAGCACACTTTGGGTTCTACGTGCCTGTGAGAGCATGCTGTTGAAATACTGGCTGTTGGTGCAAGGTAATACTTTGGTCAGGTGAAATGATGCTAGGGATAAGCAAGGTAGTAACAGGTAATGAGTGTAATATTAGCATAAAGTGTATTATAGCAGGGAGATAAAGCCCTCATGGTTTGAACATCTGTGTGAAAAGGCAGAGTGTTATTTGGCAAAAGAGAGGTTGCCTGATTGCTTATTTTGTGATTCTGCAAAGTTCTCTTGTAGTGTTCTTTCTGTATGTGGCTGTGTTGTGTTTTGATTTTTTTACTTGTTTAAAGTACTTTATTATAGGGAAGGATGTAGACTGAAAGAAGCAAGAGTGGTAATAATAGAAAGATGCTTGGCTGATTGACTTCTCCTTTGATTATGCATGTCTTCAGACTGAATTGCTGTAGCCAGCAGCATATCAGAAATGCTGGAGGGGTAAAAATCAAGCTGGAGGGATGTCAGATAGCGCAGGGAGTTTTAAATTGGGACCAATGAATTACATTCCGAGAGAAAGTTGCAGATGACATTGAAGGATGGTTGTGTGTTGGGGGGAACATTATTTACTGTCAGACTATGAAATAGTTTCTTTGGGAAAGTAGTTGTGATGTGCTATCGCACGAGCCAGTTGCAGCTAAGATTGATTCAAGGCAGGCAGTGTGGAAAAGATAAAAGGCAGCTTCCATCTCTAGTCAGATAGACCTGCGTCGTATGAATAACTGCAGTTTCAGTGTTTCATTTGTTACTGCTTAAAAGCTAAATAATGATGGTTCAAAGAAGAGATGCTTGTCAAGCTTTCCTCTTAGTTATGTGAGGAAAAATAGATGGTTATATGTTAATTAGAAATTAATTAAGATGCAAATTACATTGATTTAGAGAGAGATGTGCATGTATGTGCACACATGCAATTTTTTGGGAAAGGATCTTTCAAAATATCTCATTAAAGCTTGAGAGTAAAAGTAAAAAAGCTATTTTTCTTGCTGTTTTTTTTCAAGGTTGGTTACTGAAAACAAAATAACAGGCTGGCTAAAATTTAGCTCAGGAAAACAGTTGTATTCCAGTGTGTTTTGGGCTGTTTGCTTTTAAAAACCTGAGGCATAGAACTATGCTGAGACTACTTTTTGTACTGTTGCTTTTGAAGTTCATCCTGGATCAAGAACTGCTTTACTTTAGTTTTATCTCTATTTGGAACATATTTTAGGACAATATTTGCAGTTTTTGAATTATGATGTTAAAAACAACAATAACAACAACAACAAAGCGGGTTTGGTTTGGTGGGTTTTTTTTTTTTGGTGTGTGGGTTTTTTTGGTGGTGTGTTTGTTTTTTTTTTTTCTTTTCTTTTTGTCAAACAAAACTGAAATCTAATATTAGATAGGTGATTAGACAGGTGATTTTATTGATGGTTATTAGAAAGCGTCCTGAGCATCTCTGGATGCCATAGGCTGACTTTTGGCCGTGAAGCTGATTGCTGCCGAGGGGCCGAAATGAGATTTGCTGCTGGGGGCTGCAGGAGTGATTGGCCTCAGCAGGTGCCTGATCACGAAATGTCTCTCCTGCTTGCTTCCCTCTCTGCCTCCAAATGAGCTTCCCAGAGTAGAGAGTCCCGGAACTAAGGAGGAGGAAATGTTTCTGGTTTGGCAATTTTGTAGCTTTAAAGTCTGCTGTCTAACATCAAAAACAGTTCCCCCCTTTTTTGTGGCTGTAATTCGTACTTTGTTTTAAAAAACTTGCCTCATACTGTAAATACAGAATTAAAACAGATCCATCAAGGATTTGAAGAATATTTGTGGTGCTTAGAAGTTAGTTTGATTCATAGGTAGCCAGTTGTATAATTTTAATGCTGTACTCTTCTGCACATACATCTTGTTGCATTGATTCCGTTTGTTTGCATGTGTACATTTAATAAAGCTAAGTGTTAAGGATACGCTTTTTTCCTGCTAGGAATTAAGCATTGGTTGTGTTTTGGCTTTTGCCCATCAGTTTACTAGTCTTTTGATGTTTAAGCATACTGTAGTTCACAGGTGATTGATGCCAGATAATTTTATTAAGCTGAGGTTAAATTTGCCATTTAAGAACAAAATCATTCATACAGGACAAAAAAAGCAGTACAAAAGTAGTAATGATTTATAAATACCATTTCAAAATTTCCTATATATTAGCACCTACGTCTTTTTATTTCTGCATCTATTAGATTTTTCAAAATGTAGGTGAAAAAAAAGAAATGGAGTTAGTTTCCATTGTGACAAGGAATATGGGGAACCTTTCTTTTAGTTTTGGTTTGAATATGTACACAGTTTTGCATATGTAATCCCCAGTATGTATATGAATTTATTGTTTGTAATGGACAGTTACAGAGTCTAAGAAGCATCAAAACCGAGGCTCCTGAGGTATAAATATGTCTGCAGTCTGGAAAAGATCCTTCATTATTTCAAATGTTCTAATTCCTCCTGCTGTGTTCAGCGTAGATGTTTTTGTTTATTTTTATATACCTATTCTCGTGACTATATTCCTCTTGCATCTGTGGTAAAACTCTGCCCTTGTAGCTTCAGTCCCCCTTCATTATAGGAGCTTGACAAGCAAAGGATGCTGGTGGTACTCTCAGGGAAGACTCGTGCTCTGGCTGAGACTTCCTAGAAGCATCAACCTCACCTCTCTTGATTAGTCAGATCTCCTATCTGAAATCAGTAGGTGTTACTTAGAAGTCTTATCCACTGTATCTCGATAAGGAGATTACTGCTCTGGCATCCCTCTGCGTGTGGAGTTCTTCACGTTCTTGTCCAGTAGTTGGTTTGTTGGGATGTGTCTGTGACAGCCTCACCTATAAGGCAGATTCAGTCCCCTGCCTGCACGGTAGGTCTCGTGGGCATAGCCAGGGGCTCATCACGCTTCTTGGGACCTGTCTGCTTTTTTTCTCGTCTCCAGAGTGTGCTCTCCAGACATATTTTTAAGGGTTTTTGAACCCGGAGTTTTGCTTAAACGATTTTACAGCTGTCTCCCATGTGAGCTTGCAAAGATTTTCAACCCCAGGAGACAACAGTTTAAGAGTGACCCCTTGAAAGTCAAGTGATTAGTTGTGGGTGGTTGTGTTGGCCACCAGAATCAAACAATAAGTTTGGTTTTGTTTTTTTATTTTTTATTTTAATTTGTTTTATTTTACACTTCTGTAGATGGTAAGACCCTCCGCCCCTCCATGAAAATGGTTACCCTGAAGCCTGCTTTTGAAGTCTTACTGCTGAATGTGCATAGGTTGCTTTTTTCTTTTTTCATCACAAATCACGTGTGAGCATCATGCGCATTTGCGTATGTTCGAAGAAAGTTAAATTTTATTCACTTGGAGAATCCAATCACAAAGCACAGCGATCCATTTGACCTTTAGCTTTTAGCGCCTGTACGTTCCTTTTCCTTTTCCAGACCTTGCTGACAAATGTCAGCATGCTACGTGTCGGTTTAGGGATCTGTTTATGGCAGGTTCCACTCCTCACCCAGAGGTTTGAGGAGCTTCTCTATAAATAGCTGTGTTGGTCATAGCTTTCTATATGCTTGTGGGGTTCCCTGATCTGTGTTTTATAGTAACTGGGTCTCTTAGCTCAGAATTTGGGTATGAACAGCAAATTTTGGAGGAATTTTGGCTTTGTTGTTGAAGTCTTTTGTAAAAGGATGCACTATACAAGCTGAAATTCTTAGGAATTTAGGAAGTCAAAAAGTTTTTTCTGATATTAGAGCATCTCCTTTGTCTTCTACTTTTCTTCCTTGCGTGGGACTTAGTCTGCTTTCACTTGTTAGCAGCCTTTGGTTTCAACTCTGGGTAAAATTGCTATGTTGACCCGTAATGCTTGAGGGACTGACCACTGTTTTGAATCTGAAGAGATGACAAGTCTTCCTGCATCTCAGGCTTCCTGTTTCAGCAGAATAATGTATTTCTTAGCATAGGATTAACACCAAATGGAAGGATTTTTCTGGTTTTGTTTGAATTTTTGGCTATTGTGTTTAGTTGCTGAAGATTGCTACTGCAAATGTCTGTGGGACATAGACTGATGTTGAAAAATGCCAGCTGTGATCCACTGAATGTGAAATTTCCTGCTTTCAGTCTATATGTTGTCAAATGATACATTTTTGGAGTGTTGAATTTGCATTTGTCTTGCAGCATTAGGCAACACGTTTTCAACAGTTAAACTATTTGTTTCCAGATGCTGTCCAATACACGTGTCACAACTGTTAGGTATTATGGTCCCTGAGATTTTAGGAAAGCCTTAACCCCATCAGGTAGGCTGACAGGACACTTTTCACAGGTTTACTGACAAGTGACTGTTCATACACAAATGCAAAGACTGAGTCCCTAGTATTTCATGTGTTACTACCCCTTTGCCATAGACAGTTTTGAAGACCTAGCCTCATTTCTGTTGGAGAAGTGAATGGTGTGGAGACTGGTGACTGTACTTCGTGGTTGGTCATTGTCAAAAGAAACCACAAGGAACCAAAATGTCTTGGTCCCTACTGAATGAACTGAAACAGGGGCAGTTAAAAAACAACGGAGGTTAAAGTCTTCCTTCCGCCTGTCTTTGAGAAGTCACTTGCTGGAGCGCAACTGTGGGCCAAGGTGAGCTCCGCTTTTGGCAATAAAGATGAAATAATACTGCTGTTTGCAGCATCTCCCTAAAAACGTAGCAATTTCTTCAAGGAAAAGACTCATGTTTGCAGGCAAAGGAAAGATTTGTGAGGTTTTCTGTGCACAGCAGAAGCAGCTACAACTTCTCTGCTGTAAGGTAGGAAATATATCTGGAAACAAAGACAGAATTTGCACCATCCAGGACTGCTCTTTGCAGCCAGCTATAAAATGATCAGCAGATTGAGGACAAGGGATATAAAGCAGCGCGTAGATCTTACCATGTGTTGCTTTATTTCTGTTTCTGTTCTTGGGAATGAAGCTAGTTGAAATTGAGTGGCATTAGATGAAAAGATTAATTTATTGTTCAATCAGGGTCAATAATGTGAACTTTACAAAGGTTTCTGTCGCAAGACTGTTTCGTTCAAGTGCACCAAAGGCAGTTGAGCTGAACTTCGGAAGTGACCTTGATCAAAGAGGCAGACTGCTCAAGAGGCTTTTCTTATTCTGGTCTGAATATACTGTGGGTTGCTAGGGGCTATGGACCTACTGAGAGAAAGGCAAAACAAAGTCCTGTAACCAGTCTGTCTGTGATGTTGAACTTGTGACTTTCTAGTAGTTGCAGCTGGGGAAAAGTCAGCTTCACTATTAATGAAGTCTTCCACGCACGTGACCAGTCATTGACAAATACATAAACTTTGAAGAGATTGTTTAGATGGAAAATCTAGAATGGAAAAAGCTGGTTTACAGCCTTCCTCTCTTCTCTTGTGAGAAAAATTTCATATATGGAGAGAGAAGAGGCTGGAACTTGGCATCCAGGAAACTGTGTGCACCTATCCCTGCTTGTGTCTTTTGGTGTATGTGCACAGCTTCCAGCCAGTAAAGTAGAAGTGGAGTTTGATTTTGAAAAATGGGTAATACTGTGCAATACTTTTGCTGTCGTTCAAGTGAAATAAGAACAAGAACCTATAAATATTGCTTCACCAGAAGGAAAGATAGTGCAGTAACTTTCACAGGGACATACTCACAAAGGAGAAAAGATGTGGGTGTTGGGTGGTTTTTTTTTTTCTTCCTATGAAACAGCACTGCGAATATGATATTGTGGTCCTGTGTTCAGAGAATATAAACATAAACCATCGAAGTTTCTCATTTACCATTCTTGTGATATTTCAGCTTAACGACAGTGGCAAGGCAGCCCAAGCACATGTGGGGATAGGCGACGTGGTTCTCACCATTGATGGGATAAGCACAGACGGGATGACTCACCTAGAAGCACAAAACAAGATCAAGGCCTGTACAGGCAATTTGAACATGACTCTGCAAAGGTAAGATACCTTTCTTTAAAAAAAAAAGAGAATTAATCATCATCGTAACAGTTGTTTGGAGGATAAAAACATGTAAGTGGTTTGGCAAAGTGCATGGAGTTAAGCGGCCACGATTGAAAGATATGCTGCTGTAGTCTGAAATGTGTCTTGATTTATAGCATTTTAGAAACTTATTAGATGTTAATTGTGTGAGTTGACGAAGACCTTTTCCAACCTTCTGTCACCTGCTCTACATTGAATGAAGTCTAGTTCCTTCTTCCTTTTGAGCTTCAGTTTTCTTAACACTTGTTTAATTAAAAACAGGTCTTATCCAGACTTTTTTTCCCTACTCCTTCACTGACTGGCTAGGGGCACTTCTCTTTTGGGTCTAGTCCTACATCGTTATTTTTATCGGCAAACAGAACAATGGATTTAAACAGTTAACTCCTGAGTTAGATGGATGAAAATACTGCATCTCAGTCAGAGAGAGGTTTCCCAAAGCGATACTACTATTTCACAAAGTAGCAGCCTCCACTTGCTAATTGTGGCATCTACTATAGAAGTTACAGTTTGGTCCAGTCTCATTCCTGAAACGTACAGTTTATTGAATCTCAGCATACCTCTGTTAGCCTGGGACTGTGTTTTGGGAGGGGTTGGAAGAGGGGAGCGGGATGCTCACGTGCGGGTTATTGGAACTGAAGCAGGAAGAGCAGCAGCACAAGCAAAAATTTCCTTCCAGCTCTCAAAAGTCTCCCAGGGCTAAATATTGGCTTTTATCAGAAGACTGCTATTTTTATTTAATTATGTGAGCGAGCATCTTGGAGGGGGATTGGCCTCTGAAACCATCACATAATGAGAACCATCTTTTCTTGTTATCAAAGAAAACAACAGCAGTTGCGCCCCCTGATTGCTGTTCGTGCCCGCCTTCAGCAGTGCAAAGTTCCTTGATGAGTGTTGATTGAAGCCCATAACAGTATCTCTTCACCAGTTACTACCTTTTCTGGCAACTTACCCTTCCCTTAACGAAAGGACCAGCTCTCTCTGAGAGTTCATCAGCATAAGAATAAAAGAGATGACATGGTCGTAGGTCTGACAAATGTCAGTCTCTCCAGGGTGGTAGTGCTTGTTCCCAGCCCTTAGTGACATGTAGTTGAACGGTTGTGCAAGTGCTTTCTTTTCTAAGAGGCTATAGTTCAGCACTGCTTATTGTTTCTTGTTTTTCCTGTTGTCCTTCTGTACTTTGGTCCTTAGCTACACTTAATAAGGGATTCCCTTTGCTCAGTCTCTGAGGAAAGGAGTATCTTGTGGTGTGGTTCATGCCTAGGGCGTCTTCTCGAGTGAAACTTGTAAAGGTGGCATTAAAAGTGTCTTGATGAAACAGAGATATTATACCAGCTCATCAGAAGAATCACGCATTGTACCTAGCGTGTCTCTTGCTTTTCTGTCTCCTAACAGGCAGGCAGGTCATTTAGAAATGCATTTTCCAGGAGCCCACTGAGTCACTCCAGCAGGCAGCTGGGAGTGTGGGGGTTTGGCCCACTTTCTCCCATCACCATAAACTGATGGGCAGGGTTCATATCAGATACAGGAAAGGAGTAGCAGGTGTGTCAGTCAGGCAATAACTTGTCTGAGGCTGCTTCTGGTTGGGTGCAGGGATGAGTGGTTTGAAAATCGAATTAATCATAAGTTAGCCCGTTCCCCTCCTGTTCTCACCCATCCTACCCAGTGTAGCATCTGACTCACCAGCGTCGGCTACCTGACAGCTGAAGGCTAAGTCAGGATCAGACTAGCAGAGATCAAAGGAATAGCCTTGGTCCCAGCATCTGGAGGTGGGACAGATGTCCTTTCTTGCAGCTCTGCTGGTCTGCAGTCCCATGGTCTCAGCTGTTTTGAATTCTGCCCGGATCCCATGTAAACCAAAGCTGTAGACAGTGCTCTCCCGGCTCCTCTGCCTGTGAAAACTTCCTTGCTGTGATTGCTGTTTAGCAGGAGATTTGCTTCGGTTGTTTGTTTATTCTTTATAGCCTGGAAGAAAGTGCTTGTTGGGGTCAGACTAGCTCACACTAACTGCAGATGCTGGCTGCCCATGGGAAGGACGGATTGAGAGCATAAACAGGGTGACAAGATAAGCCATTTTAATATTGAGGGATTTCCATAATTACATTCTTCTGTTCCTCCCTCTATTCCCAAAACAAAACCAAACTAAATAAAATATTTTGAGATGTTATTGTTCACATGCAAGATTAAAGAGGTGCTCTCAATGTGAAACAATGTTGGCCTTCAAAATATGAGTTGGTGCCATAGATAGGTCTTAGATTTTCCTATCTTATTTTGGTTTTACTGCTTTTAATTATCTTTAAGGGTTTCTACACTTCTCTGAGCTTTTATCTACTTCCACACAGACTACTGGTAGTTTGAACTACAATGCAAGAATGTTGAAGTTAGTCTTGAAAGCATATATAAATTCTTAAGGTACTGCCCTAGTTTGCTACTGCTTTAAAGGGACACAGTGATCAGTTGGTTAGTGGTGTTACTTTGAGGTCCAAGAAAATTGGAAGAGTATTATGGCTTGAGTTAATGGCTTTTGCACTGTGAGCATGTCCACGTAGTGTTTTCTGAAAGATGTGAAAGAACTCAGTTTGGTCAAATTAGTTGTAGGAACCAGAATACATTTTGTGAGTTCAATTTGATACATTTTTGGTGGTAGCACCGAGGGACCTTTATTAACGATAAACTATAAGAAGTACTGTGCACTCATCTGTGGATCCCTGCTTTGCTCTTGATCGGTTACAATTTGACATAGATTCATGTAGAATATGTGAAAATTAATATAGTCGTGCAGACTTAAGTGTAATGTGAAGATAATGGCAATATGGGGAAAAATTGCTGGGTATACCACCAGCTGCATGGCATGTCAGAGATGGGGCTGGCTGTGCTGTTTTGCTAGGGAGGGACTAATCAAAATAATCAGTAGTTACTTGAAAAAGAAACAAGATCTTGCTCTGGCTTTTTAGGGGCTTTTTTGTGTGTGTTGTGAGGATCAGAGTGCTAGTTTGTAGAAAAGCAGTGGTACACCCTAGGGGTTAGTAGGCCGGTGAACCCCAGTGGGTCCCATCTGAGGCTGATGGGCTCCAGCACCCCCGTTTGCACGGTGGCTGGGGCATGGTGACAGCTTGCATTTTAAAAGCTACAAAGGAAACTTTGTGAGTCTATGTGTCAAAGCTGGCAAAATATTTGAAGGGAGAATAAAAGCTCCTCTTTTTCCTGTGTAAGGAAGATTGCAATTTGTTTTTTTTAATATGGAGTTGTTCTCTGCCCCTGAAAGGAACTGGAATTGCAGCTGTCGCAATTGCAAGTCCACTTTGCTTGGAGATTTCTGAAATAGATAAAATTGTGCTTGCCAGCCATGTACAGTAGTAGGTGCCTAACACTTGTATGTGTTGGCAAGTATTTTCAGGTATGTGTCTTTAAAGTTAATTAGTTCTGTAAATAAGTCTTGCTGTTTAGTATGAAGGTTATTTTTTAAAAAATTTTGAGATAAAATTCTAATTTTGGCATATTTGCTCACTTTTCATATTAGATATGGCTCAAAAAGACAGGGTATGTTTTTCTTTTTTCTTTTTCATTTTGTAACCTGTGATTTTAGCTTTTTGATAGTTTGGTGGTTTGGGGTTTTTTTTGGTTTTTTTTTCCCCCTCATTGGGAATTTTTCTTTGTATACATCCCTCCCTCCCTGAGATCTTGCTCTTTTGCACCCCAATATTTTATTTTCAGTTAAAGCACTTTCCTGGTTCCCATGAGGACAGATGGAAACCAGATGCTTGCTTCTTGGATATATTTTTCAAGTTCAGTAACTTAGCGTGGACTTCCATAAATAAATCTGTAAGTTGCTAAACAGCTAAGAGCCACAACCTTTTTTTAAATATTATTTTTGGGGACTGTTTCTCCAGGCTCCTGCCTTAATGATTCTTTGGAATCACTGTGGATCCCAAGAGCCAGCCTTACTCACTGTTACAGGGGGATCTGAAGTCCTAAAGTTTAAAAGTTTAAATTGTCTCCATAGAAAGGTGAGAAAACAGTATAACCACTAAATCAAATGGCAGGAGAGGCTATTATAAAAATATATTATAAAAATAAAAGAGGAGGAGCAAACAGAAGAATACAAGTATAGAAAGGATTTCAAACTATTAGCAATACAAGCTTCACTTTAGATGATGGTTAAAATGCATGCTTTCAGGTTTATGAGTCATGGGTTCCTTGGGGTGGATATTTTGTTTCCATAAACCATATAAGGATGAGCTTTAAGCAAGCTATGATAAGAATGCATTCGGAAGTCTTATTTTTCTCCAACTTTGGTTTACTAGTCATCATCATTTCCCTTACATAGGCATTTTGACTAGTTTTGTTCTTCAGTGATTTGCTTTTTTAGCATATAGAAGAAGGTTGATTGTCTTGTGCCAGTTGAACAGAGGCAATAAATTGGTTGAAAGGATCAGGACTTCTGAGTAATATTTTCTAAATCTGAAAACAATTTTTTGCTGGAATTCTTTTTACTGTGATATTAATTCTTGCATAACTTCTTTAGGATATCAAAACTGAGTGTTAGATGGTTAAGGAAATAAGCACCATTATCCCTTTTTGATTGAGAGAGTTGAGATACAGAAAAATTATGGCTAGGAATACATAAACAAACTGTATACTTATAGTTTAGCTGCTAGTCAAAACCTTAGGCAATTTATTCCTCAATGCTGGATTGTTCCCCTCAATTGTTAACATTAGTTTTCAATAATTACATCTGAAAATAAACTGGCTGAAAAATTGTGCCTCCCAAACAGAAGTTCACTTCTGTTATTTAGCCATGCCACTAAGTTATTCCAGGTAGCTCACTCAGTGAAGCCCTACATAGTCCTGCGAGACTTCAAATATTCCT
>NW_009610105.1:41839-53902 GCF_000690535.1 Cariama cristata
TGAACTTTCTGTTATTGACCACGGACTTTTCTGAAAGTTTCATTAGAAAGTGCTTAACTTGCTTCTGATCTGTTGCCGTTCTTAAACAGTCGTGGCCCCATCCCTACCAAATGCCAGCATTTCAGTGACTTGAACCCTTAAAGCTCTCAGGTGAACTTTTTTTTTAGAAAAAAAGAATCACTTGTCAAAGTTTTCAGTAGCCTGTAAGCTCAAAGTAGTAGAGGTTTGGGGAATGAATCTAAGCAGCTTCATGATGCAGGTACGGATCAGCCTTGCTCCATGTATTAAAATTCCGGAGTCTGTTTTTGTTTTGTTTTATTGTACTATTTTTACGGAATTGTGTGCTTGCAAAGAAGCATTCAGGTTACAAAGCCAGGTATGCAGAAATGTGAAAGTGTGGTTGTAGGAGAGCCTCCATTAAAAACAAAAAGATGTCACTTAGGGCTGCAGAAGAAGGCCCGCATGACCAGGCAAGAAGAGTAATAAGGTGAAGAAAGTAATATGGTCCTCCGAGTGCATTGGTTAAAAGTACCTGGTGGCTTGTTCTGTAGCCCCTGTCATGATTTCCGAATTCTCTTATTTCAGCAGCATTCAACTCACGTGTTTTCAGAAATTTTTGTTGAGAGGGTGGAAAAGGAGGAGAGCCGTGCCAGCGGGGCTGCAATGGCGGGGTCAGCCTGGAAGGCAGGTGGATGTGAATATTTGTATAGGCTGCTGGCACTGGTCTTGAGAGCTGTTTTCATTATGGAAGTATAAAGGACCGCTTGTGCATCTGGTGTGGGGCTGCCCGTCCTGTCAGACCCTCGTCCTGCCCGCTTTGGGGTTCGCTCCGTGGCGCGGGGCTGAGAAGTGCCATGCAGAGCTGGGCCCGGGGCGGCGGCTGACAGCGATGTGGGGTACGTAGCTCGTCGAGGAGGAGCTGATCCGAGGCTGCGTGCCTCGCGTCATGAAAATCGCCAAGTGCTTTTGTCAGCCTGACCTTTGGGCCTGGAAGTAACCTGACCTGCAGGACCAACGCTGCTGTGCCATGTATGAATAACAGAACCAGGTGTTGCTGAGAAAGCTGCTTTTAATCTGCAAATTTTCAGAATCCATTTCCGAGCCGGCGTTCCTTTGAAGTAAATCCTACGAGCTCTGTGCAGGCTCTTCAAATTCTTGTGAGCTCTGTAAACGCCAGCTTCAGGACTTGGAGGTGAGGCGTTGCCGGTCGAGATCCCGGTGGTTTTCACCTCTCCGTCTGGTGGGGTCTCGGTGAAGGCTCCCATCTCTCCTCAGCGTCAGCTGGTGCCTTCCCAGACCACATCTGAGACCGCAGCTGCTGCGTGGGCCCACGGCAACTGACCTGAAGCCTTCCGGGCTCATCCCTGTCCATCTTTACAGGACCCCTTCTAAAGCTGGAAGGGTTCTGAGTGTGGCTTTTTATGCTGCACATTTGCAGTGCAAGCAACTGAGTCATCTTAGGTCCTCCTGTTTTATCTGGTTTTGAAATTAAGCGGTGTTGGGTAAAATGTTGTCCAAAGAATTGAAAGCTAATGAATGATGCTGGTTTCTTTTTTACATACAAAGGTGTCTTGGTGTATAAGTATACACGCTTTTTTTTTTTATTGGAGGCAAAGTAGAAAGCTTTTGCTCCTAATTCAGCAGCTGAACAGGTTTTGCCAGCTAAGCCATGGCTTTGGAAAGCCTGCCCACGAACTAAATAAATGGAAGGGTACAGCTCTTGCTTCCAGCTGGAATTAAAAAATCTTTTGTTGCGCACAGCGTTTTGCTGCACATCAGCTAGCAATTAGGTGAACCACAAAACATGCTGCAGCTCGGGGAACCTGACAGACTAAAGACTTGCCTGGAAGTTCAAAGGAGAGTTGCTGGGATGAAAATGGAAAGTTGCGGGGCAAAAATGGAGTTCAGTGACTTTTGCAGGATTGTACCTACTCATCTGCCAGGAAACTGGGTGGGATTGAAGGCTAGTTAAGCGATAGCAGCCTTCCTCACATAGTGTACCTTAGAGCCTTCCTAGGGATCTCTAGAGCTGCAAAAGATCAGGATTTGCAAAGGCTGTTTAATTTCTAGAGGCTGGTACAGTATGTAGCACAGGAACATAAATAAAATAGTAAATATAGAGAGTGGACAATGGCAGGTCCTAAAGATAGATCGTTATTTACTGAAAGTCAAAATGTTTCCTTCAATTTTAAGTTTAAAGACATTAATTATTTTAATTTCAGTTACATTTTCCCCACTCCCATTCCCCCATATCACTAATACCACCACAGCAAAAAAAGAAAGGCACAGAAAATGAAGCCAAGGAGCAGCCCTGGAATTAAACATTTAATTCAGTGAGAGTTGAAGAAGAAACAAGTAATACGGGGTTTTGGTTTTGTTTCATTTTGGTTTGTTTGGTTGGTTTGGTTTTTTGTTTTGTTTTTAGTTTGTTTGCCCTCAGGGAAATGCAAAATATCACCTCTGAGTTGCAGGAATTGCAGCAAATTGACCATTATGCTTTTGGGGTTTTGTCTACATACTATATGATGGTGGGCTGGACCAGAGGGCAGTCAGATAAGGAGGATATTTCAAAACTCCACCTTCGTTTGTATGAAAATGAGGAGGCCGTCATCAAGTAATTGCCTCTCACAGGCTGGGAGCCTGTAAGTTCAATTTGGGATAAATTTTCAGGATTCCTAGTCCTGAATGGAATAAGGGCTGGTTAATTGAGAGGCTGCTTGGGAGGATAGCTCAGATGTTATAATCAGCAGAGCATTATAAGCAGCTGGGTGGGAAATGAGTTCGGGCATCACTCTTTGAAGGGTACTGAGTGCTTGTGGGAGGAGGTTTGCAAGTCTTGTGTAATCTGAGAATCCCTCACTGAAAACGGAGGGAGAAAGTGTTGGATCCCAGAAGTTCCCACCTGTTTGCAATGGATCAAATGATAACTAAAGGGCCTTAACTGGTCGTCTTGCTTTTTTTCCTTAACCAGTGAGAAATGTCTGTGCCTTTGCTTTGTATATGTTGTTGCATAGCACAGACATCTGACAAATACGGCAAAATCTAATTCTGAGCTTTGTCTCTTAGGTTTTTTTTGTTTAAAAAATTGCTTGTTTTCAGATGGGAAAGTAAGTAGGTTTTGCTTTTTTTCTTTTTTTAAAAGTGATGAAAGTGATTTTGATGCCCCTATACATGTTTGCTGTAAGGTCTGAAACCATGCATATCTTTCAGATATGTTGGGACTAGCCAAAGGGTAAATGTTTATCACCTGTTGTTACTAGACAGACCAGATTCTTTAATTCCTAGTGGAATTAATGGAAATCATTCCTAGTGGAATGATGTGTAGTGGCTGTAGAAGTTCACTCCGTGCACTTTTTATTTTTCCTTATCTCTTTTCTTCACACAGATTATGTTGAAAGGTGTGAGGTTGGGTTTTTTTTGGGGGTGGGCGGAGTTGTTTTTTGGGTTTGCTTTGGGTTTGTTTCAGAAAAAGGCAGAAATTGAGCCATTGAATAGTTCAGATTTTGATGGCTGATAGGCAAGCAATATTGTTTGCTCTCAGTGTGATTTCCCAGTTAAGTTCTGCTTTTTAGTTACTCTGAAGAAAAGGTTCATAGCTGTGTTTCGGGAAGCTCTTTTAGTAACTGTTTTCCTCCCATTTATAAATAATCCTCAGAGGGGAGTGGAGGGGTTGTGTTGTTTGTTTGGTTTTTTTCCTTTAATGAGTTACAGTAAGTGATCAGCAAGTGATATTCTTAGGATTTGGTTGTATTTTGTTTCATTTGAAGTGGTCTTCATGGACTAATATTCTCCAAGAGGCTTTTGATGCAATCTGGCTTTCATTTCCGTATTTTCTGATGGACTTCCGCGGTATTCAAGGTGACAGTCACCGATACACCATAAGCACCGCAGCATAATGTAGCAAAACATTTTTTTGTTTCTCTAGTAATATTACCCACTGTGTGCGGCAGCCAATTACAGCTTTTTTTTAAGATGCTATATTACTTGCAAAATGTTTTCTATTAGTGATCTTGGTATTTCAGGTGTTATTTTATTTGTCAGAACCAATTTAGTGGTTAAGCATAGGTTTTAAATTCATGATTTCTAGTTCCATTTCTGGATTTGCAGCAGACTTGGTTTGGCTTTAATGTTTTATTTCCTAAAACTGGAAGTTTCCGCTTTTTACTTACGCAGATAACCTTTTATCTACCTTTCACACAGTCAAATCTGATCTTACTTGATAGCTGTTGAGGCTCTGAGGACTTCAGAGAAGATACTAAGAAAAATAAAGCATCATGAGTTAATGGTATCATACCATTAAATGAGAGGTGACTATTACCAGTCATTTTTGTTTAGTTCCTGGTGGACTAAAGTGTCCGTGTTCTCTCCCCCAAATATTCTCTTGTTGTTAAGAAACCCGTAGGCAAATATTGATTGTTGCACTTATTTTTACATTTTGGTTATGACATAAATCTACTTTGAACTGTTAAATAATATTTAGGTTTTGGAGTCCACACGTGTTTCTCTTCCCAAAGAGAAGTTTCCTACAACAAAGTAAAATGAGAAGGAAGGTGCGCTCTTGGGTGCTGTGGTGCAAAACACGCTGTAGGGTTTCATTGCCATGTAAAATAGACCCGAGAGTTTAATCTTTTCATGCAGCTGCTAGTTCAGTATTAGAAGTAAAATCCAGCTTTGCCTGGTGGTTGAATAACAGAGAGCAGTGTATATATTGATTTTTACATCCCCACCACTGCCTCACATTTTCCGATGGGAGGTGTTTTGGCCTGAGACTGAATAGGATGTGTTTCAGTGGACGTGTTTTGGTCTGAACACTAAGCCTGGAAAATAGTAAGAGAGTTGAAAAACGGTAGGGGTGGCTTTGCCTTAGAGGAGTGTATTGGATCAGTGAACCTGTTGGTCTGGTATCCAGACCTGTTGTTGCTGGTATCTGATGATTCAGCAGGGGAGGGGGGGTGAGAAGTAAACCATGCCTTTGTAACCCCTGCCTGGTGAAAACCTGGGTGCTTACACAAGAAATCTGGGTTTGATTATCATAAACACTTGTAACTAATAATTAAATCGTGGTCTTATGGGCGTTGTTTGGTGTATCTATCAGCATGACTCTCTTCCCAGACAGAGTAACGACATCAGGGTGTTTGTACTGTGTGCGGATGGAAAGTATTTTCTCACATTGAATTTTTTTTTTTTAAATTGCACTTTCCTCCAGCTTTGTGCACAGTGTATCCCCACTGTCACCTAATGCACAGTGAGCTGTTCAGAAAAAAGTAATCAATTTTCTTTACCTACCTTTATGCACCTTTTGTGCTTTTGGCAGGGTCTGCACCAGATCTGAGCCTTTGTCAACTTTGTGGTTTGAGACTTGAGATGGGAAGTCTCAAGGATTCATCTGACACTTCACTTTAGTCACAGCTGAATCCTTATTCCCAGCAGAAAAAAATAAAATGCACTTTGTCTTTGCAGTTACTCATGTGCACATTCTTTCATTCAAGGAGATGCAGCAATTTCTGGTC
The DNA here is from genome assembly GCF_000690535.1 of Cariama cristata. Lineage (NCBI taxonomy): Eukaryota > Metazoa > Chordata > Aves > Cariamiformes > Cariamidae > Cariama > Cariama cristata. The sequence goes on from NW_009610105.1 coordinate 47,350, forward strand.
TTGAGAGGACTTGAGCTCCCCGCTGGGGCAGAGCCCCAGAGGAGAGGCTTTCCTCCTGACCTCCTCCTGCTTCCCGTGGAGCCCTTTGGCATTTGAGCCTCTGCCCAAAAAGTGCTTGGAAATAAAAATTTCCCTTCCTTCCTGTGATGAGTAAGGAGGGTCGAGAGACCCTACCTCGACTTTTTAAAGGTTTTGAACTGCCCTTTTAACCTGTTGCATTTGATTGGTGTTTTCTTCACAATCCTCCTCTGTCTTGCACATGACCTGAGACCACCGGCTGCTGCTGGAGATGTTGGATCCTTGCTCTCCCCAACCCTGGGGCAACTAACCAAGACAAGGGAAGTGTTTGATGCTGCCAATTTCAGGGAGCTCTGAGAAGTGGGAATCTGGGTATAAAGATGAGAGCAGAGGGGACAGAGGAGGAGGGAAACACTTGTCAGAAAGAATATTAGGTTTCAAAGAAGGAGGAAGCTCTTAAGGAAACATAGCGTTAGCAGAAGAAGTGGCACATCCTCAACACGGAGATGTTGGTGTTGACTCGTACCACGGAATGACCGTCTCTTCTGCAAAAATACAAGATGACAAAGACTTGCCTTTGCTTCTGACCCATGAGAGTTTAAAAACAAAACCGGAAGCAATAAATGTATAAGGATAAAATGACAAAAAAAAAAAGTTCTTGCAGATATCTCAAGAACACTTTGGGTAGCAATTTGCCCACTTAAAAATGTGAGTTTCCGCACTTGTCCTAGACGCTCAAAACAGAACTCACATTGCTATAGTGGGGGGGGATTGTGCCCGCTTGAACCAGAACTGAACCTGGATTTATTTATTTATGCTTAATGACATCTACTTCTCTTACAAACTGAGTAAATTATTCTTATTCTTGCTTACTTTCTCAGTTTAGGCTTAATCACACTTGATGCTAACGAAGTGTTTGGTGCATACTTTGTAAAACATTGGCACAAGTTTAGGCTTTAGCTTTTTTCCAGAGTTCTTGTGGACTGTGTGAGCTGAGCGGAGTCTGGCTGTTAAAATGAAATTTGCAAATTATTTCAATCTCTCTTACATTTAAATCCACAACAGATTTACATGCTTTCATATTTTGGGATCTTCAATATTCTTCTTAATGCTTTACAACTTTTAAGCTTATGATGTCTGCTGAGTAGTTTCCCCCCCAGTTTTGGCAAACTTTAATCTCCTAACATTTCTGACTCTTACCAAGAGACAATTAAAATACTACTTAAACCCAACCAAAACCAAACAAAAAACCCCATGAAGGTTTGAGAAGTTATTTTTATGTGGGTGTGCCTGAGCACAAAAATCTTCAAAAAAAAATAAAAAAGTGGCATTTGAGAGGTTATGAGCCATTGTCTGAAACACACAAACTTCATAGAGAATTTATGTCAGCAGATGAGAGTGTTTTGGAGCTGGTGCTTGATGTCGCTTTCTGTTTGCAATAAAGTCTTCCCCAGGCAATTAAATGGGTTTTCTGAGTGGCAATTGCTGCGGGGTGAGGGGCTTGCTTTTTTGGCCTAGTCTGTTGTTTGTGTTTAAAGTGTGACTGATTGCTGCTGTTTGAGAGAACATCTTGGCAGAAGGGAGTGAATTATGGAAATAATGTGAGCTTCGGCAGAGGGGACTTCTAATACTCACTAAATGTCTTTTGGAGGGAGAGTGACCGAACCCAGAGTAGTTAGCGTGTTGACCGTATAGTATGGTCTAACTACTAAGCTTCTATGTCAAAAATGGAATGTAGAATACATTCTTAAAATACATTACAGAGTTTAGGAAGCCAAAGTTTTAATGAGCACAGTGACTTCAGAGATAATCTGCTAGTAATCGAGAAGCATTAGTTATTTTTCCTTTACATACAAAGCCACTCCACATGAGCAGACTATAAGTTTCAGTGACACATGGAGTCACTAAAATACACGTACTGGGTTAAGTATAATGTGTAACAGTTTTTGCAAGTACAAAAATGTGTAATATTTTCCATTCAAGGCCTCTCAAGTACTGAAACTTGTAAGTGTGCCTGCTGTCAATAGTGATCTTGAAGTCCCTTGGCCGAAAGAGTTGCCAGTATCTCCTTTCCAAGTTTTGGAAGGAAGGTGATGACTCCAGTCAGTCATTTTCCACAAAGTCTTGTTGAGCCATAAGAGACAACCCCATTAACATGATAGTGAAGTGACTGCTGGGACGAATATTTCTGTGTTGCATCTCTTGGAGCTGCCTACCAAGGAGCAACGTTGAATAACTTAATTACAAAAATCCCACAACCGTACAGTCTTTATATCTCTTAGACCTGGCTGAAGGGAGCTTTCCTGGAGCAGAAAGCTCCTAGTGCAACTTGAGCGAGTTGGAGCAAGGGCAGACTGAAGTTCCCCTCCTGGCAGGGCTGCTGGGCTAAGGTGGCACAGTGCTGTGAATGGGTATCTTGGGCTTACGTGGAAGTTGGGACAAAATCAAGTTTCAGCACAATTTAGGTAAACAGCACTGTCATTAAAAAAAAACCTCAGGAAAAAAAATCAATAGTAAATCTCAGTTATCACGTAGAAGGTATTTTTGGCAGGAAATGGGACTGAGGAGAAGAGAATTAGATGTCTCAGGTAAGTGAAAATTGCTTCTTGCACTGCCTAGCCACTTTGTGAAAAGCTGTTAGGGTTGGGGTTTTTTTAGGATCCAGATAAATTTCAGAACTAATATCTTAAACTAATGAATAAAATCTATAGGTCACTCTTTTAAACAAAAAGAAACAATCCTTCCTTACATTAGCTCTTAAACTTAAGTGTTTTAGTTGACACAAAATGTAGTCGTTGCAAATAGTGAAGAACAAATACCACTTACAGATTCTGTCGTGCAGAATGCAGAGAGGTAGTGGAGGTAACATGCCAGTGCTAAAATTAATAATGTAGCAATTCAGTGTTATTGTTGATCATTTCAAAGGGGGAAGGAAAAAAAAAGTTGGAGAAATCAGAACTACATTTCATGTAATCGTGGTATAATCTGGTAGATTTATCTTGGTAGGGAGGATGGATTCCACATTTATATGTGTTTATTTTTATACTAGAAATAACAAATACATTTTGGAATAAAATACGGTTATAAAGTTTTGAATTTTTCTTGATCTGGGGAAAAAAAAAAAAGAATTCTCTGTTTAATGAAGACTTCATCTGCTGTTCAAGATAATGGAGCCTGAGGCATTTCACAGCCTTCCTGGAGACGCATAATACCTTGCAGGTCCAGCTCCGCGCTGTTTCTGTCATAAGTCAGTAATTAGCAGACACGGCTCGTCTTTGATCAAGATGGGAAGAAAGGACACTGTGAAACTATTCCTTTTGTTTTCCTTTTCTTTCTTTGCAAAAGAGAGATGGAAAAGGTTGTAGCTTGCTATGTGGTTTTGAGGATGTAATTTTATGGCAAATTATTTTAAACTTAGATCTTCAGTTTTCTTGGCTGAGCTGGGTTTTTTCGTGTTTTTTTTTTTTTTTGTGGTTTCTTTTTTCTTTTCTTTTTCTTTTTTTTTTTTACACCCCCAAATGCATTAGCACTAGAGAATGCCTCCTCATTAAGATGAGAGATCATGAATAGCTGCACACTGTGGGTGAGACCAAAAGGAAGTATGAGGGTGAGCTGGAGTAATTGCAGATATTAAATATTTACTCTTTACTACCCTATTCATTGTCTAATCGCCCAAATGATTTTAATCTTAAAAAATGCTAAGAATTCATCTGATCCTTCTCATGATGCACCATGTTCCTGCTGCTTGGTTTTGTGGTTTGGCTTTTTTTTCAAACACCATGGAAGACTCCTCTCATGATGAGTCACCAAATTGTTAAGTTACCTCTTGACACTTTCAGCATTTTTCCTTTTTTGTCTGTCAATCTTGTCAATCTGAGTGGGGTTTTTTGTTTGGTTGGTTGAGGGGGGGGGGTTTCTTTGTTTTGTTTTTTTTTGTCTTCTGTTTTTTAAATTGCTCTTCCTAAAAAAGATCTGTCAGACTTCAGTGCTACCCTCTTAGGTAAAAATGTGCAAATGAAGCTACAATATGTACTATTAATGGTCTAATACTATTCCCTGCTTTAGGTCACTGCAGATTGCTAATGGTCAGGCAGGGAGACGAAAGGAAAAACTGGTAGAAATGGGCAGAACCTCAAAGATTATTTGATTTCTGTGATGGTAGATGTGGAAGTCTTTCAGTGTGGGATTAGGGAACTCTTGCAATCTCAGTCATTTCAAACTCTCTGCACCTCTGAGGCTGGTCAAGCCTGTAGGAGAGGCTTAGGTAGGCAAGGACCAGTCCTGGTGACAGCTCCAAAATCAGGCTTTCTGCATCTGGTTGCTGGAGTGAAGAAGACCATGGGATATCACATATGAAGATTAGAAGGTGGCCAGCACTACTTGGGTTGTGTACCACAGTTTGGAAACCAACAAAGCTTTGTGTAACTACACAGAATATTTGTCAGGACTGTGAAGAGATACTTTCTCATTTTTGCATGAGATTGCAGAAATCTTAAGCCTTCCACAGGTCAGTGATGTATTTTTCTCCTTGTTTCTGGATGTTTCCTCTTGGAGATAGCGCTTGGCCCAAGAAAAATAATATTGGTCCTTGGTCTGCTTAACATAAATACGTTTTTAAGAAAAGATACTTGGACAGTTGAGCTTTTCATTTTTGTCCAAAGAAATCGCCCAAGAAGTGCAATTACAGTGTGGAGACCAATGTTTCACATCATGTATTTCATAGCTCCAAGTCAAGTGCATGCCTAAAAACTGTTGTAGGAAGCAGCTGAGACCCGTGACTGCTTTTTCCCCTGAAAAAATGCCTTGTAGTAGTAGACTATGGAGTTACACTCCTCACCATGGCTTACCAGGACAGTATCTTCTAATAAAACAGCATCCATATAACAATAATTTGCAACTGTTTGTAACGAGATTTTCTGCAGTCAGTGAGCCAGTGCATTCAGAGTTCTTGTATTTCAGGTAAATAATGTAAATGTTCCACCCAACTCTGCTCTCAAATAACAGACTTTCTTGCTAATGCCTTTGAAAGAAATGTAGGTTCTCTTGTATGGCTGGTGGCAATTTGCCATTCACAATCTTCAGGTGAAACTTTTCTACCCAATTCTGGTTTGACCTATGCAACCCATCTAATAACTTTTTGAAAGTTCAGGGGCTCGTTAGCTACCATGTAAATTGTGTTGCCATTGACCTTGCACATTTATTTTAAGCTGTGTCTGTAGTTATCGAGTGAAAGATTTAAGGAAACAATGTGAAGTTGGCCACAGTTTATCTTCACTTCTTAAAATAACAGATACCTCAGAGAGTGGCATGATCTTTAGTGACATTTTCATTCTGTTGGCACACTTTGAAATAGCCAGCTGAGGCATCACAGGCAGACTTGAGCTTTGAAGCCTTGCAGATACCATCTAAATGCCAAACTTTTGAGTAGCAAAATAATGCATTTATATATAGATTAACCACGCAGTAATCAGAAGTGCCTCACAATGCATGCCAGTAATTGTGAACAGCTGCATTAGAACAATGCAGCTGTTAAAACTCCTCCACGCCCCAGAATACATGTATTTGTCTACTCCAAATATTACTCATGGGTATATCTCTATGCTTTTTTTTGAGGATACAAAGAATCATTTGGGATGCATTCATTTGTGGAAGTCAGTCCTTGGTTATATTCTCTGAAGGGAGTGGATGGTATAAGCAGACTTGTAGACATTTAAAAAAATAATGCAACCCCCTTCACACACAGCAAACAGACAGCATCTTGCGCTGATGATCTTTGCTTTGGTGTCTGAAAACATCACTGTAACGAAGTTGTATAGTGTTTGTGTGTACAGTGTCTAATATGTTGCAGTGAGACCTACTCGCAGGCTTTAGCCTGCCAAATACACAGTGCTGCTACAGAAATACCTAATCCTCTCTTTCCGCTTGATTACTGTGCTTTGTATACTGTGTTTGGCTGCTCATTACTCTAAAGGGGGAGAAAAATGCCTGGCCAAGTCTTGAGCCAGTTGACAAGGGAGCAGGCGAGAGTACTGAAGGGCAGGGCACTTGGATGTGTCAACATGAACTGTCCGTCTTCAGGTGTTAGGACAATTCTCTGGCTCTTTTCCATGGAGTCAGTAATCTAGGCTCTGCAAGGCATCTGTTAAAAGAGGTTTAGATAAGTTTAGGTATGGAAGAATTACTATTTTTTTTTTCTTGGGAGAATTGCTCTTCTCTTATCTGGTAATTACTTCTCAAAATTTGCCCACTCTGTTTTTATGCCAGCTGTAGTCATTGAGTTAGAGCAAGCCTGGCCTGTGTGGGCAGTCTGAAAATGTCACATTTGATTCACTGAAAAAATGAGACCTTTTAAGTTGTACGTGCCAGCAGCTTAATCCAGCAACTGGACAGGATTTTATGTGGTTTGAAGATATGAAACTCTCAAAGGTTTCCTGTCGGAGTGGTTGGACCTGAGGTTGAGAGGCATCAGCTCTTAATTGCCAACATCTTTTTAGTGTCTTGGGTGACATATTTTTATTAAGAAATACATAGCATT
>NW_009610105.1:53928-66551 GCF_000690535.1 Cariama cristata
TCATATGAGTGAGATGACAGAGGTAGTTTAATTGACCACTTTCTTTGTGCGTTTGTTTTCCTACAAATGGCTTCATTTTATATTTATTTGTATAGGCAGAGGTATTTGTTTTGTACTTGTTACTTTAATTTGAAAGTGTTAAACATAGGGTGATTAATTAAAGATAAAGATGAGAAAATTGAAGGTGACTTAATTGTTATGCCATAACAAACCAGTAGTAAAATGGAGACAAGAATCCTGGAGGTGCTCTGGCCTCTTCTAGCATGCCAGTGTGTAGCTATAAAAATAATTGGTAGTAACAGCTAATGTTATTCTGTGCGTGTTGCTGAGGCATGTTTTGCGCCAGTGAGTGTTTGAGGACTGGAACATGAAGTTGAAGAAATTCTTTCACCATGATGGAAACCAGTCATGTCATCATTGTTGTCATCGTGCTGTCTGTGTCTTGTTTTCCCTGTGGGGTTTTTATTAGAGGAAGCCTTCAGCGGCCTCTGATTCAACTGCAGAAAGTTATGTCATATAAAGGAGGCCAAGAGCAAAGCTGTCAAGGTCTCAAAGGAGGAAATACGGGGGAGTTCTCCACTTCTGCATGAGGAGCTTCGCGTTGGAAGTCTGATGTGCTTCGTCTGCACCGTCGTTTCCAAAGGGATACAGCAGCACAGATCTGATTTTGACTGTGTTACCAATTTACAGCCAGCCTAATAAAAAACTTCTTGAGGCTAGCATGACTGTACTGTTCCTAGTGCTTTGGGACACCAACCAATATGGGTTTTTTTCTTCCCTATACTAGTTTTGTAAAGAGAAGTCTTAGTAGGAAGATACCAGAAAGTCAAGAGAACGATGACTCTCTGCAAGCGTTAGGCAAAACTTTCGTGCTGCTGCTTTTGAACCTCCAGTGCTAGTGTTAAGTCAAACGTCCGTGGAATTGAATGGTTTAATGAGACTGCCAGAAAGACAGCAAGCTTGAAGAATAGCCATTTGACCCAGGTCCAAAAGTTTTCTGATCAAAAAGTTTCTGAAGCCCTGTTGGTTTACTTCCCAGAACCTGAGGTAGCCTTGGGATTTGGCAGTCGCTTGGCAGTCATGCGTGAGCAGTGGCGCTTCCTGCGCTCCTGGCCAAGTCTAGATAAATGGAAAAGCTTGCATTTTGGAAAGTCAAAACATTACTTAGAATATGACTCTTCTAACCTGTGAATTTGAATGGTATGTAGATATATTTAAGAGTGAAACTTTTGTCCTCTTTTTCAGAAAGTGGGAGGGTTTGTATTTGATATGTTACCTGGATTGTGTGACATGCTTAATGTCATTTATTTAAAATCTTCTTTTGAAAACTAACTTAATCTTCCTCCTGTTATCCCAATGTTAAGAATGGGAAAAGAGTAATTTCCACTGTTCTCTCTGCTATGGGTTCCTTGTGGGTCAAAATTGGTAATGTACAGGCAGCTTAGCTGACCCAGTGACACCCAAGTCCATCCTACCTCAGTCCACTGTGTAATCTGTGTCACTTTTTCCTTCATAAACACTCATCTCATTGTTTGGGTGCCACAAGTGATGTTACTCGTCTCTATTTACACTTTTGTTTTTCAGACACAGAACATGCCTCACACCTGTTGCTTTCCTTTGAAAAACACATCTCTCCCACGTGCATGGTTTATGATGCTAACTTGCAGGCATTCTTTAATTATAAAAGGATATGTGATGATCTATCAAGGGACGGTTGTCTCTAAATGGATTAAAAGAAGCTTACACGGCTTAAATATGGGCTGTGCTGTTCATATACTGAAAATAGTTCAGGCTAGCTTGAACTGGCCAAATAGTGCAAGTATTTTGTACCTGTGCAGGTAACTTGTTTATTTTCTCAGTTTCAGACAGTTAATTTTGCAACTCTGTGAATGTGGGATGTAAAGAATAGGGAAAAATAAAAAAGGCAAATGTGTGAACTGACCGATGTTGTTAGATAAACTGTTTGTAAGCATCAGCCCACAGGAAAAAATGAGGCACTGTTGAAACAAAACCTGTCCTCTGCTGTGCAAGATCATCTCTCAGCTGTTGAGAATCAGAAGTTGTAGTGTCCTGACTCATCAATAGGGCTCTTGCTACCTTCCTCTAGTAGAGTGGGATGAGAATAAATTAGTGATTGGCTGTTTGGAAGATAAGTGTCTTCCTGAAAGATAGTGGTAGGATCACAAAAGTGTAACAGTGTAAGAAAGATGGGATTTTTGGTAATGCTGGGAAAAGCAGGCAGGTTTTCAGGTATACAGGATTTTTGAGAGGTCTGACACAAAGCTAAATACAAGTTGAGAGCCAGCACTGCAAACTTAACTGGGTATGTATCTGTTATACCACCTGGTAGAAAGGTAAGTGGTAGCTTACCAGAATCGAGTGTCTATTAATAGCTGAATTGCACAGCTGCATTGGGTTTTGGGTCTTTTTTTTTCACCCGGTTTTTGAAAAATTACTGCCTTTGAAAAATTCCAGGGTATCGTCAGTAGAGATTCATTTCTGTGGCACAGAACCACAAAACCCCATGAGGTAATAAAAACACGTGTTGTGCCTGTCAAACGTTGCTCGCTTACTTTCATCTTGCCTTATAGCCGAAGTAATGTTTGCAGCATTGAGAAAAATCTCAACAGGTTTTGTGACTGTCAGATATTTTGTATCAGTGATGAGTTGCCCACAAAAAGCAGTTAATTGCTTCATATGCTGTGAGCATGCTGTGAAAGTTATCTCCTAAATATTTTGAGCTGAGAAGGATAAAAGATACTTTTTCTAAAGCTAGACTGTGGGAAGGGAAAACTTTAGTTATCTGGATCAGTCAGAGTCAGATGGGATTATTAATTTTTTTTCTTTTTTCACAGTTATTGCAAACAACAGAAGAATCACAGCACTCTGCTTTATGCACCTTTACTTAATCAATCTTAGAGTTCCCAGCATAATTGGTTCCTTGGCCAGTTTATTGACTATAGGAATTAACTATTTGAGATCACTGCTGCTTCTCGATCTTTCTTGCTTAGCTTTTGCAGTAAACAAAATAATTTCCAGCTACAGCTTGTACTCTGGCAGTTGCTCTTTGACTTCCCTTTCCCTTAAAGGTGTGGTGAGACCTGTTGGCCTGGCTAACTTGAGGTCTTCCAGATGCAATAGTTGGAGGTTTCCTTATAAGACTTCTTTCAAATCGAAGTTGTTAGCTATCTAAAGCTATAGTAGACAGCCATGTCAAAACATAAATAGCTTTTCTCCGCACGTTAGACCTGCAATACATACTGCTAAGGCAGTGACCTTAAATATATAAACAATACATGGAAATGATAAAGGGCAACAAAAGCAGGGACCTGTAGTGGAAGAGTTAACTTCTGGCAAGTGCTTGTTCATCAAATTGATCTTGTAATAGTTCTGTAGTGTTTATAGTGCTTCAGCTCTGCTGTCCACAGCCACCACCACCTGTGGTGATGTCCCCTTTGGGGACAGCCTGGGGGAGCCCCTCTAAACACCCCTGCTGCAACGAAGACTGGTGCAGGTACGTGCCAGCTGCTGTGTCGTGGCGGTGGAAAGACCCATGGTCATCCTTGTGGCAGTTTGCAAGCCAGGCCCTGGACTCATGCACCTTGAGCGTGGATGTTCATCCCACACTGCTGGGGTGGCATAGGAGGGAGGAAAGAGGTGTCTGAGGGTCTGGGTGGGAAAGAAAATTTGCTCATTTGGTGGTGGGTCATGCTCAGGAGTCAGACAAATGCTTAATGGTATTCCTGATCTTAATTGGAAAGAATTAAAGCCATAGCATATCCTGTAAACCAAGAGAGTTAATACTTTTTAATATATTTAGGATCACTGTTTCTTTATTGGTGATTTCTGCCATGTCCCTGGCTTTTTTGGACCAGCCCCAGGCTCAGCAATTTTCCTGACAGCCATGCAGTTGCAGCAGGCTCTCCGCACGTCCACGTGGTTGAGACGACGTACAGCTCCAAATACCACAGATGGAAATGCAGAAGTTGTAGTGTTAGGTTGCTCATGTTGTTCCCCTATCACCATAAGTCAATAAGAAGCAGGAGGTGTGCGGGAGCAGCAAGGATTTGGCCAAAGACTCCTGGGCAGTGCTGCTGGGGTCTGGGTGGTCCTGTCCTGGGCTTAGTGAAGGATATGCCTCCTCTTTGTTACTGCTGCCTGACCCCTCGGAAACAGGTTTTGTCTCATTTGGTTAACTGTGCCTCCACCTTGTTTCTTAGTTTTTCTTGAAGCTGTGGATGGGTGACCTGCTTCATAGAGGAGAGATGTGCTTAGCTCCCATAAGAAGTGAAATATGATAATCTAATGGTTCTCTGAATTGCCAGATTCTTCATTTGAGAGAAAAAAAATTGATATAAATGCTCATTCCTAAGCATGCACTTAAGGGGGAAAAAAAATTATCCCAAATAAGGGTACATTGGGGATTGGGGAGCTGTTTGTCATGAATTTCCAGTTAAAATAGATATGACTGCACTGTCAAGCTTATTTGGGCTGTGTTTTAGACAAGGGAGGTAATTTAAACATTAGTCACCATATTGTGGAAAGCACTGGAAAAAATAATTCAGTGTTTAGTTTTGAATTTCCTAAATTATAACCTAGAGTTGATGACAGACTGAAGTTGACGTGAAGTTGAGCATTTTTTAATTTTTTTGAGGGCTTTGGAGGACTGACTAGGTCTGCGAGTCATTTAGACCTATGCTTTTCATTAAGCTGGCTATTTTTAAAAGGTAGCTTGCTGTGTTAGAATTAGCATCTAATAAGCGCTTCTAAAGAAAATCAAATGTATAAGATCCACTTTATTAAAAGCCTACATATAGTTGTTTTGTTATTTGCACTTAATTGTTATGTGGATACTGTCACTTGGTGAGACAGCTTTAGGAAAGCTTAAGGAAAAGAAAAAAATGCAGTTTATAACAAGGCATAGCTGATAGAAATGGTGACCATCACTGACAGTAATGTATAAGGAGATCTTATATACAAGCCATTAGTTTTCTTGTCACTTTTGAGTAGCCAAGCAGTGGTGGGATGGGATTCCTGCCTATCGAACTGGACTATTTAGACACGCTGAGCTACCACTTGTATGTAGGCTCCTTTATAACTTTTCTAGGACAACCGGCAGTGATCTGCCGTACAGCGTTGTAAGGCACCGGCCATACTCGGTATTGGGGATGCTTTCCCTGTTTGGGCTCTGATCAGGGGAGTCATGGGCAGGTACGAACAGATGTGCTCCCCTCGTCCAGTGCTGACCATATGCATGGGCTCTCCATGTTTCTAAACCTTCTGCCCTCATGGGAGCGAGAAGCAGGTTTTAAAAAGTCTCTGGCAGTCCGAAGGTAAGTGAGATAAATTCCCCGGTATTTTTTTTCCTTAGCTTTTTATTTGATTTTTGGTTTTGCTTTAATAGAGTAAAATATTATCTGTCTGCACTTAAACTCTCTTTACAAATGCATTCAGCAGGGTTGCCACAGACCACAGGAATGAGACTATGAGCAGTGGTTGCTTTTGGGAGGTCTTGAAAACAGCTAATCCTTTGTGGGTAGGAATACCAAAGCAGAGGGGCAGCTTGTTTCTCTCCTAAAATGTCAGCACTGTTTATTTTAACACATAATGATGAAATCCCAAACCTTATTTAAATTTAAGAGGGGGGACCTACGTTTGATTTGGCCAACTATGAAATAGCCAGTAAAGCAAGAACATAATTTTTCTTGCTTTTACCTGACCTAGTACTTCATTGTAATCTGGCATGCTGGGGGAGTGCACAGTGGGAGGATGTAAAGGTATTATATAGTGTATACCAAATGTAAAATGCTGACATGCACACTGTATTAATTCTCCCCCTTTAAACTTACTGAAAACGTAGACTCTCTTGAGACTCACTCACGAGCTAATAGTCCCAGGCTAAATATAATGAAGTAAGGTGTTAAGTAGTATCTCGAGGTACTATTGTGTCAAGAAATAAATACCGATATTCTCAGCATACTCCATTAAATATACCTCATCAAAAGGCATGAAGCCCAGAAGTTATAAGCTGTTTAAAATGGTTCATCTGACTGAAGAGATCCTTTTCTGAGGTTTCACATACAAACAGAGCATCCACAGAAGCTTTTTTTCAATATTTTGTTAATGCTGAGACAGCTGTGTCTCACGCTGTTTGCATTTTAGTGTTTGAATTATCACAAGTTTACTGCCTGTATTTCGTAGAGCAAGAGGAGAAAGAATGCATTTCTAATGTAAGAATTAGTTTGCAGGATGAGGTGTTCATACCAAGACCCCTGGAGATGTACGGTACCCAAAATACCGTTATGCATCCTGTCTTTTCTCTCCTGTATCACTGGTTTGAAGTTGCCATTTGCTTCTGTAAGCAGGCAGTCAGCACTGACGTCTGCATTGTTTGATTGGAATTACCATTCCTCTATTTGTCATAATTTGGTATCTTCAACACATAATAAAGTAGGACAAAGAGAATGACTTAAGAAATAAAATGTTGACAGCCATCTATTTGCTTCCGTAAGCAGGCAGTGACGTCTGCATTGTTTGATTGGAATTACCATTCCTCTATTTGTCATAATTTGGTATCTTCAACTAAAGGAGATCTAACATAATAAAGTAGGACAAAGAGAATGACTTAAGAAATAAAATGTTGACAGCCATCTGTTGGGATATTAACAAGCACGATGACTGGAGTATAGATTTTAAAATGTTGCGGTGCTTCTTAATGGAAAAAAAAAAGTTATCTCTTTTTTGCAATGACTGCAACAGATTCCGCTTCCCATTGAGTAGTACTTAGTGACAATTTTGCTACCTCTGCATTGCCATGGGTTGGGATGTGCAGAAGTTTGCGGTCTCAAGGCCACAGGTGCTTGTCCTGGCAAGATTGCTGAAGCGCTGATTTAGCGACTGGTGTTGCCCGGGGCAGTGTGTATGCTTCCACAAAACTGTGGGAAACGTAGTTGTATGTCGTATTAATGTCTGTAAGGCAACCATTTCTTGATGGTGCGTAAGTTGCAACAAGAAGCAAACTTAAGAATGTTTTTGCTTTTCTATTGTTGTGAGCCGGAGCAAGGCTGCTAAGAAATGAATTATGTGTGTGATAGAGAAGGGGCTTGGGTCTAAGGAAGAAAGAAATATATTTGGATTGTTCTTTTTTTCTATGCTTTAAATTACATTTGCATTTGTTTTTCTTCAGATAACCCCTAGTGAAAGTCATGGCTTGTTATATATGTTAAACGTGTTCTGCTTGTCATCTTTTTTTCATGAGTTGGCTAATTTATGAGAAGCAAATTCATTTAGCTTTCTACCCTGTCAGCTGACTGCTCTCTAGAAATAAAATGAAGCAAACCAACAGAACCGCAGACTACAGTGGCAAAACTGCCAAAAGATCAGATTTTTGGAAGGAAGATCTGACCAGTGGCTTTTCAGGGATATAGCTGCCAAAACCTGTATCCTGATTGATCACCTAGGAGAAAGGAGTTAGTTCTGAAAATGAGAGGTGGGGAGAAAATCCTTCCTTTCTTCCTTCCTCCTATTAGAAAGGTTCAGTTCAGAACAAGAAGTACGATTTTGTTGAAAATTTTCCATCCTTGACTTTGTTTGGTGGTCTTGGCAGTGTTAGGTTTGTGGTTGGACTCAATGATTTTAAAGATCTTTTCCAATCTAAATGAATCTATGAAGGTCTTGCCACTTCTTGTTGTATCTCACACCAGAGTTTATGAGCAGTCCTTTAAGTTACCGAGACAGGAGAACCTCAAATGCAGTACCTACGGGTATTGCGTGCTCCCCTTGTTTATAGAGGGGCTCATAAGCACAGTTACCTTCTAGTGAAATTTCCCTTTAGTTTGACATCTGCTTTTTAAGTTACGAGTATGATGTTGTCCCTTTCCTAAGGGGCAGAAGGACTGGGGATGCTGAGACTTTAAATGGAGTTCAGAGGAGAAACGGCTCTGAAATGTCTTTTGGATTTTAGGTTCAATGAAGCTTTGGGGATTTATTGGCTGAGGGTTTGGGCCTTTGTTGTGTGGTTGTACACACAGGACAGCTGAGACTTGTCAAGAAAAGTCCGGCTTTGCACTGAATTTACTTCTGTGATGCTAGTTGAGATTTGGAGATGATGTATCAAATTGTACTTATTGCAGAAGCGTGAAATACTGTAGCATTAGCTTTAATAATGGGTTTTTCCAATAAGTATCGGTAACTGTAGAAGGGTTCTGTTGAATTGCTTGTGTCTTTTTTTTTTTTTTTTTAACGGGTGAAACACTTGGAAAGGGAATGAATACAAGGAGAATTTAAAGAATGAATAGTTTTTGCTGGGCATGTTGCTTATAGCGAAGAGCAGACATTTATTTTCCTAATAAGGCTGCACTGGAAGTTGGAATGTTTTGAATTGCATTAAACGTCATGAAAGTTTTCATCAGAGAGGAATGGCTTGTGGTATGTTTAGAGAGAAAATTTGATCATGTTTAGTCGAAATGAACTGTTTACACAGGCTAAATATAGCTTTTTTCTTTTTTTTTCCTGAAAGAGAAACGACTTTGTAGAAGCCTGTGCAAAAACTCTGTGCACTTTCATTTTCAGTATTAGGCTGTCAGTAAGTGATGGCTGCTGCTTCTATTTTTGTTGTCTGTAATGATTCATGTGAAGCTTGAAACTGTAACTGTTTGCGAAGGTCTTTTGTGTGAGTTGTTTATAATAAGCATTTATATCGAACTTTCACGTCTTTGCTTTGTTTGTGTATTACTGAAAATATTGCATAAACTAATATATTGAACTGCTAGCTTTAAATCATTCAGAAAATATCCTGCTTCGAGCCATCCTACTTTTCTAGTAAATAGTAGCAGGGCAAGTGTGTCATCTCATTTTGAAAGCCTTTATCATCAGTTATTCATACATTCAGCGTGACCAAACCAGCATGAAATCCTAATAAGTTTAATTGCTAGGTGGCAAGCAAAGTACTAGCAGCTAAGAAAATGTACGAGGTTTTGCAGTTTAATTATTTTTTTTTTTTGCTATGCAATTTGGTAATATCTATCAAAATCTTAAGGGAAATAGCCCTGAAGGAAGTATTTTCTTAAATGGATGTGTTGGACATGTTTTGCTTTTCAGCTTGAAGCGTGCATTTCCTTTTGTACTGTCTTGTCTAACCACCGTGCATTTTTCACATTCAGATCTTGGTGGCTGAGTTTACTGGGAGAGCATTTTCTTTATACGATACGGGATAAATGACAGATTTTAGTCTGATTATGGTTTGAAGTCAACAAGGCCAAGTTAAACTGTTTGAAGTATGTCTGGGACACGCAAATTTATGTCCTTGTTTCAAGTATGTTTGGGGGAAATAAAGTAATGTTATGCTGTGTGACTCAATATTAAAAGAACATTGGGAACATTTCAGTTATCAAGCTTTTTTCCCCACCCTTTAATTCTTTTTCTTCTTTTTTGTATGATATTTTTGAAGATGAATTTTGAAGAGTATGTCTTCAGATCATCTGGAAATAGTGGTTTGAAATCATTTTGGCTCAGTGCTGTATTGACGAATGCAGAACAATCTCATCCATTGCAAACTCAAATCTGATTCTTTTGTAAAACCAAAAGAATTTAAATATGTTCTTCTTATGAGACTGAAGCTTCAAGGTCCAACATTAGCAAAGAGGATTTTTTTGTTTTTCTCAAGCATGAAACATGGTAGTTGAGTTGAATAATGAATGTCTTTCTACTTCTTACTGTTAGATCAGCTTAATAAATACGCTAGACTTGCCAAGTTACTTTATTAAAAATGTATACCTAAGATATGGAGCGAGATGCATGTTTCCTTCTGTATTGGCATATTTTTTTTTTCCTTGTTGCTTTTGTTGCTGCAAATTGACAGCTCTACAATTAGGAGTGATTAATGCTGTGCCCCCGCGCTTTGGAGGGCCGGAGGTCGGTCTGCTCAGAGGCTGCACGCTCTGTGGGAAAGGGGAGCGGACAAAACCCGCTCTCTGTTGAGAATTGCTGTTGAGGTGGACATAATGTGTGTCGGCAGCGATGCACAAATGGTGAAGGCAAAGTGCAGAAGATGATCTTCTCATGCAATGTTTATTTTTTTCTTTTTGTGTGTGTGGGTTTTTTTTTTTTCTCCTTTCCTGCCAACGTAGCGAATGGATTATATGTATCTCCATATATTGTATGTTAGCTACTGAACCTGCAGCAGGATTGCTGCTGTTAGAATCTGAGGAGCCCTGAGGGCCGAATGACTTTGAGGGAAGGAGTAAAGATTTTGAATGTAATTAGTAAAAAGGAAAAGCAAAAAAAAAAAAAAAGGAAAAAAGGGAAAATAAAAAAGAGAAGAGTTGTTAAATGGATCAAGTGTGCCTAATTCAAATCGATCTCTCCCTGTTTTCCTGGTAGAAATAGAAAAGGTGGTTTATACAATAAAGTTGTTTTAAATTATAGCCCCTGTTAACTGATTTCCAGTTAATGAACCTTTTTGCCTTCCCTGGCAAGTTATCTTTTGGAAATGAGAATTTGGCTTCGGTTCTTCAAAATCCTATTTGGAAGATTTGTCGGAAATCACGGTTGTGTGATTTCAGGCAGGATATGATTGCCGGTTCTTAGAAAAGCTGGCATCCTTAATGATCCGAGCAGCTACCAAATATGGCCAGAAATGTTTTCAAATGTGGCAAGAAGCCACTTTTCTACCAAAACAGCATGAAGAGACTCAAGTGTATCGGCAGCAATGCTTGCAGACAAAATGTTAGTGTGTCAGATTTTTTGCTGGGTTTTTAATTGTTTGGGTTTTTGTTTTTGTTTTTTAAGTTGTGTGTGTGCATTTTTGCATATAAGTATATGCAAATCTGAAAAAAACAATCAAGTGAGATGCCTTTACCTATAACGTGTTGCCAGTTCACTTTAGGTAGAAGAAAACCTGACAATTCTTTATCTTCTTAATCCTTTCCATTGCAATACTTCCTTTCCTTCCCCCCCACCCCACAGCGGTTTCAATGCACCCATTGTTTGGAAGAAACTTTTTTATCACCTACTGTGGAGTTCAAGTGACATTAACCTTACCTTTGAAGAGCAAAGGCTGTGCAGAAAGTTTCTGTATTACTTAACTAGCTAAGTCCTTCACAAGGATTTTTGTTGTTGTTCTAAAAGGAAGCTTTCTGTTTCAAGCCTGAATAAAGATTATGTGCGATTTAAAATGCAATTTATCTGACCAGGCCTTTTGAGTTACATGACATAGTTTCTTATGAAAAGATGGAAAACAATAAGCAAATTGGAACTGAAGTCTCCTAACTGGTGATAGGGTATTATGAATTTATAAATCAAATAGTACTTGATGATAGATGTTAGAGTTCCTAACATTGTATCTGCATAAAGTAATCCAGTTTGGTTTTGCCTTTTCCTTGTCTTAACAATAACATTGTAGGTTTCACTTGAACACTTCTTCTTTCCTTTAGAGGAAATGAAATGAAATATTTTATTTATCTGTGGGTGGATGTGGTGAGTTGGAGGAGGGAAATGCTTAAACATTAAAGAACTTGGGTTTTATGACTATGTGTATGTTTTTCTTCTTCCAGAGTGGCTTCTGTACCAAAACCCGATCTTGTTCATGTACCGAAGGTATGTTCATCATCACCACCAAGAAATGTAGCATGTGGCACTAACTGTTACCCATCTGTCAAACCCTGTTGTTGATAAGCACTGTCATTCAAACTTTCCTCTCAGTAGAATGTGTTTGATTTCCATGTGCTACATTAGGCGTATTGCAGCATTTGAATCGAGTGATGCCCACCCCCCCAAAAAAAAAGTGACTAAATGTTATCTTCCAACTCTCAGAACTCTTTTTTAAGAAAGACATTGCTGAAGTTTTTCCTCAATCCCTAAGTGACAAGCAGTAGTAGGGGGTTTTGATGGTCTTTTTTTGTTTGTTCGGGGTTTTTTTGTTTTGTTTTAATGGGCACTGAAATCTTCCTTTGTATTTGAAAGAAGCAAACGTAAATATTAGAGTTTCAGAGGACAATTCCTCTCACTTTCCTTAGAGCCTTGGGGAATTATTTGTTCTCGAGTTCTTCTTATGTTTTGTTCTTAAGAAATAGTTTAAACCCCCCCCTTTTTGATAAGAAGGCTGTTTGCAAACCTGAAAATGCTTACAAATGACCTGTACTTGAAAATCCTCTCCAGTGGACATAAATAATGTATAGTATATTACTGTTCTGACCGTGATTTGCTGACAGTTTGGGAACCACCATGTTAAGAACAGAGCTTCCAGGAGGGAAAAAAAAAAAAAAAAAATTCTTTTTTTCTCAGGTGCAAACTACTCACAAGGGTATATGAAGGCGTTGGGGCATGTCAGTGGAGTGCAACTGAAAAAGCTCAGTGAGTCCCAAAGCACGGGCCACTAATAAATGGGCTCTAGAGCTCTGGTTCCACTCTTAGGGGCTGTATCAGCAGATCAATATATACAGTGTGTGTACACGCACACATGCCGTTTGTCTATGGGGAACGTGTGTATCTTGAATTGGGTTTGAAAGGTGGAATGTGGATTTTTATAAAAAGCACTAATTTTTTCCACATGAGTTACCTGGTGGGGTTTGCAGTAGAGTGGTTCTTCAGTTTCTATTTAATTTGATTTGTGGGGTGTCTGTGTT
>NW_009610105.1:66563-87723 GCF_000690535.1 Cariama cristata
TAGCATTGTGGGATTTCATATTGATTGTGCATGCTTGGATCATTCCCTTTCCTAAAACGCATGGCTCGGGTTTTTTCCATACGTTTCATGGCTTGCAGTCTCAGTAAAGCTTGCTTCTGTGCTTCTTCGTTTTACGCTAGGCAGGTTAGCTCCTCTGAGAGCAGCAAAAATCCCTGCTGAGGAATGTGCATGCGTTTGGCGTGGTTTTGTGTGTTTCTTTTTTGTTTTTCATCTCGCATAGGGAGAACCTGCAGAAGTAGTTAAGCCTGTGCCCATTGCCTCTGCTGTTGCACCTAAAGTCACTGCCACGGCGAGCGTGGCTTACAATAAGACACCAAGGCCATTTGGAGCCGTAACCTCCTCCAAAGTCACCTCCATCCCATCACCGTCCTCCGCCTTCACCCCAGCCCAGGCGGCGGCTCCGTCCTTGGTGACTGCCGCCCCGGCCCCGTTTGCTGCGCCTGGACTGCATGTTAAAGCCAAGCCTAACGCTGAGCAGCGGTCGCCTGCGCCGAGCGCTGCTAAACCTGCAGTTAATGTCCCACGGCAGCCCGCCACGCACAATGCCGCCCCGAGCGCCTCTGCCGGCGACGGCACCCAGGATGTAGCCGAGGGGCCACGACGAGGATTCAGAGAAACCCAGGGGGAGAGTAAACAGCAAAATGGGTAGGTGGGATTTTTTTTTTTGCTGTGAGGGTCTTTCCTCACAGGAAAAAAGCTGGGCTTGTTTAAGGGATAAGTAAAACACAGCTTGGAGGAGTTGTTTAATCCTCAGACGCGGATCTCTGAGGAAGGACTCGCATCTTAAAAGGGATGCTTCAAAGGGCCAAGCCAGACTTTCAGTGATGATTTTTCTCAGGAGTGACATACTGGTTTATAGAGTGTCACAGCTAAATTGAATCAGGACCACAAAATGCTTTACACAATGCATTGTATCATGATGTGTTCTGGACCTTACAACAAGCCCGGTATTAATTTTGATATCTATGTCTCACTGTGTATTTTGACTCCCGATACGGTGACTGAAAGCAGCAGGCACTCATAAATGCAGAGCAGTCTGTCAAGAAGGGTGAGTAGGTGCTGTGATGGCCCGGAATGAGATGCTCTCAAAGATCAACTGTAGCCCTGGCAAGATCAGTGAAGAAAGGTCCCAGAAGGGAGGCGAAAGGACAGATGTCACATTACTTCTCTTCACAACAAACGAGAAACTTTAAGATGCATTCAAGGAAGCTGGCAGGGTTGAGCAGATTTTTTCTAGCATTATAATGTAAATACCTCAGCTTTAAATGTTAACTTTACCCTAAAAAAGGAACACAGATTTAAAATTTGAGTAATTTTTGTTCTCAAATAGTTGTTTATGTTAAAGTGGATATTGGAAGCCTAACGTTGAAGAGACTGTAAGGCTGCGTAAAAAGGCTTATACTATATCTGATGTAGCATCTAGACTAGTAAACAGTAGATTAGTAAATTAAACTGAGCCCAGCAGCAATCTTGGACACTCAGACCTGCACTGCTGGCCTGGTTCGCAGCAAGCTTTTGCCTGGGGCTGCCTCGGGCTCTCCCAGAAATTCCTGAGCAGGACTTTGGAGCTCCAGCACCCCAGGGACTGGTTCTCAGTGGTTGCTGTGCTGTGGGGAGAGGAGGAGGAGGAGGAGGCTGGGCGTGAGCGGTCCCATGCCAGTTGGCCTCCGTGCCCAGCAGCAGTGTCTGGTGGATTGAATTAAGTCATAAAAAAGGCAGGAGGGGAACTGTAGGTTTCTCTTCCATCTTAAGAACGTAAAACCTGTGCTGAAAACCTAAAAAAATTTCCCATCCCTCAAAGGAAAGGGGCTGGAGGAGTAGGCCTAGTGCCTCTCTCTGGTATTCTCTTAGTATGTAAAGTATGTGAAGGACCCTACAGAAAGGTAAACATCCACATCCACTGAAATATAGAATAAATTGCAGTTTCAGTTGAGCTGCTCATGGGGGAAAAAAAATCTTCTTTAGGTACCTATTCCCTTTTTATTGCAATATGAATATTTTCCATATGTGGACTCATATAATGCAGTCCATATGCATTTTATATCATATCGTTGTCATGGTAACTTCCAGCTCTTTCTTAAACAGCTGGTGGCAGGAGTCCCCGCTGCATGGAAGTGGGATGAAATCAGGAGATCCCAAGGTCTTGCTTGGTGCTGGTAGACTTGCTGAATACACTTTGACAAACCATCTCTTATCATTCCAGGAATGCTCATTTAGGAAATAACTGTGTAAGGACTATTCAAAAGCAGCAATTAGTACTGAAAAAGAGGAACAATAGCAACAAAGAGCAAAAAAAACCAATTCCAGTCTCCTGGAAGGACATGCTGCAGGGGTAGAGTAATCGCTTGACAATCAAGATAGGATGACTGGGTGAGCGCTGTTACATGCCCTGCCTTACAGTTAGGGGATGGATAATACCGACTGAAGAGCAGCACAGCTGAGAGACGAAGAAATCCCTGTCTTGCTGCCAGCCTTGTAGATGGATTTTGGGAAAGTTTGAAAACACTAAGAGCTGTAAAAATCTACTTTTTTTGCCATCTTTCTTGTAATAGTGTGTTGGGCTGTCTAACTATCTTGCAGTCCTGAGGCAGAAAACAAAACCAAGCAAACAAAAGCCCCTAAAGTTGATTATATTGCTCTGCCACTACACTACTTACTTAGTTTTACTTAGAAAAATTACATTTCTACAGTGATGCTTAACTGTCTCCCCATTTAACATGGAATCAATGACATTTATGAAATATCAGAAACATGGAAGTTAGATTCCATTTTGCTTCTGTGCTTTGTATTATTTATTTTCTCAAAAGAAAAAAAGAAAAAAGGCAACTTGTATCTTGTTGATAGGCAGCGCTGCTGAGCAAATGCAGTTCTTCAGACATGCACCGTGTCGTACTTAGAATTTCCTCCCACATTCAGGATACAAACTATTTGCCTTTACTTTAGGATGGGGAAGGAAGTTTTGTTTCCCTTGTTTAGTCCTGGCTTAGAAAGAAAGCGATTTGCCTTCACTAGGCTGCGTGCAGTTACATTTTTATCAAACCTTCTTGCCAACTCTTGCATGAAAACGTGCCTGCTGCTTAAAACAGGTAAGATATCCGCAGACTTCA
Organism: Cariama cristata; assembly: GCF_000690535.1. NCBI lineage: Eukaryota > Metazoa > Chordata > Aves > Cariamiformes > Cariamidae > Cariama > Cariama cristata. The sequence continues at coordinate 69,692 of NW_009610105.1, forward strand.
CTCAGTTTAAGCTCAGCTGGGCTAAATTTTTCTCTTGTAGGTTCTCTTGATGATTGTAAGTTTGACATACATAATATATGGTTTTACCAGAGCCTGGATTTGGAAACTCCTGTAATAATTCAAGAAGCAAAGAACGTATTAACATGTCAAATACTTTTTTTTTTTTTTCTTCCCTTGCAGATAACTACAGTGACAAAGTTAGTATGAACAGCACTGGAGTTGAATTATGGTCGTTTTTCCTGTTGGAATAACCAGCATGTATTCTTGTTTTGCAAAATTATAGCTCTCACAGAGTTTTATATTTAAATTTTGCAAAACAGCTTCAGCTTTTCTTAGTAACTTCTTAGTGTAGTTTTGTCTGCATTGGACATGATGTGATCTTGCTTTTCACAGTGTTACATTTTGCAGCTTTTTTTTATTCCACAAAACATTTGTGTGTTGTGTGTATTGATAAATTCTCGGTGTACCTATGGCTAATTGGTGTTGGTAGTACAACTAGTAAATGGTGAAATACAGTATAAAAGCAAAAACGGTTTGAGGACTGTGGAATGAAGGGCCGGATACTGAATTCATACAGCAAAAATAAAAGTAACATCCATATACTGTGATTTGTACGTATTAGGGATGATAAATATGATTGAGGTTTTACTGGCTTGTCTTTTCTCCCCTCGCCTGAAGGCTGAGTTAAGGGAGAGCCTGGCTCAGTCAGTTTTCCTTTGTCTCTGGCACCACCTTGTTGCCTCGCTGAGTCATGACTAGTAGACTTTTAAGCCTTAAAGGGACCAGTAGGATCCACAAGAGAAGGCAGTGGGATATTTTATTTATAATACCACTTTCAACAAATGTGAAAGACTACTTATTTCACTGTGGTAGTTTCTAGAATTCAGTCAACTGCATGTAAATAATTACATTTCCATGTAGTTCCACACCTTTAATTACTGCTTTAATTTTCAGATTTTATTTTTGCTATTAACTGTTCTGATGCTTTACTTTATTTTTCTCCATACTTCTTGTACTCCATCCTGGAAATGCCATTGTCTCTGTTTCTATATCTCTCCCTCTTGTAGTAATTTTGATATGCGATACATGTACTTCACTAATACTGTGTGTCAATAAATTCAATCTTTTAATATAATTTTGTATGATAACTTTCACAGCATTCTTTCAAGTATTAAGTATTCTTTTAAGCTTAAGTATTTACTAATGCATTCCATTGAATGGGCCTAATTCTTACTTGTTGAAAATTAATAATTTACATCATTCTCATTCATATCTCTGGTGAAGAAAGGTGGAAGATATTTCAGACATTAAAAGTACAGTGGGGAAGTATAAAAGTGACTTTTAAAGTTTTGTTGTTTTTTTTTTTTAATTATTAGAATTGTTATGTCTTAGGAGGTAGTTTTGTACAGTTACTCTCCTGTAAATTATGTAAAAATAAATGTACATTTCAAGGGTCTGAAAGATTAATGCTTTGGGATAACAAATGTAGAATTTAGGAGCGTATATAGTATGAATCTTTTTTCCTACACTGATCGGTGCCATTACATGTTCTTTACATCAGTTACTGAAAGCAAAGCTTTAACATCCTATATTCTTGCAAGTCTGTAGTACGGGGATTGATAAGAGCATGTAGGTCCAGATGAAGCCATCGCCCCACTTCTTTGACTCTGAGAGGGTATCCAGCATCGATATCTCCACGTTACGCTCCAGAACATCGCTACCTATGCTTTCAAATGGCCTGGTTTGATCTAGGCTTTGCCAAGCACAAAAACCTTGGCGTGTACTGGGTGGCCCTTGCACGCAGCTAGCGCTTTGCCTCTTGTGAACCAAGGGGAGAATTTGTCGAGGGGCACCTGATCTGAACTAGGTAGATTACCCTGCTTCACCAAAACAAATTCCCCTCTCGTCCCTGTAAGGAAATCACTGTGAGTTTAAGTACGGGAGTTCTGTGCTGTGGTTTTTGTAGTAGAATGAGAATATCACTATTAATTGGATTTCAGTGCCCTTTCCCACAAAACTAATTCAATAGAATAAGTAGCTTCACTTCTGTTTCAACTTTCTGACTTTATTTCTTGTTTTCTTTTTCTCCTTTTCCTGTTCACGCTCGGAAAACTTTCTCTTGCTGACTTACTCTGTCATCTCCAAGGAAAAACCCACCGAAACGGTAAAGGTTTAAACACATAAATGTCTTGATAATACTGTCTTTTACTGTTTCAAATGTTCCAGCAGTGAAACGAGGAAATCGATTGGATTAGAGTAATTACAAAGCTGTGTTTGATTCAGAGAACTGAATCTGTGTTTAGGTGTGCCTATAGAGCTCTCTTCTGCGTATCTGCATCCAAACACAGAAGCTGCCTTTAAATGCTGTGAAAAGTCACGGTTCTGCCCACGTCCTTCTAGCTACCCCAACCCAGGTGGTCTCTGAAGCTTTTTGCTCACTATTCTCTCCTTTTCTCGATGCAGCCCCCCACGGAAGCACGTTGTGGATACCTATACGGAGTTTTACCACACACCCACCCACAGCGATGCCAGCAAGAAGCGACTGATTGAAGACACTGAAGACTGGCATCCCCGGACGGGCACCACCCAGTCCCGCTCTTTCCGCATCCTTGCCCAAATCACCGGCACTGATCATAGTGAGTAGTTTGGTGTAAGCAAAATAAAAGTAATGGCTTGGATAGATAGGTGTTTTTAAAAGCTTAGGGCAGGGGGAAATAGGAAAGGGATTCAGTCACATCTCTTGCGTTTTCACTCTTCAGTAATACATCCAGTAGGCAGAATTTTGGTGAGCTCTTTAAAAGAAAAAAGTCTGGGAAGACTATATTAGGAAAATTTTTTTGAAAAACTCCTGCAATTGCAAAATAGCTCGGGACATATACATCACTGGACATTATTTCTGATTGAGTTGAATATTAATACATTCTAGATAAATCTTAAAATTCCATTTTTACTCCCAAAGATGTTGGCAGATAATTGTTTGCTGTTTCTTTCCCCTTCTGTGTCACCAAAATAGTGACACTCCTGTCCAAATTTAATGTGTTTTCAGGCATGCAGAAAATCTTTGACAGTCATACAAAGGTATGCCATCTGCAATGATTTCACCAATCAGAAGCATAAATCCATAGGTCCTCAGTTTATTCCCAGCTCATGTTTCCATCCTCTGCTTATGCTATGGTGTGATTACATGTGCTGTGGACTGGAGCAGATGATGCAGAGCAGGTCATTCCCAGTCATATAATTTTATGGTAAAGCTTCAATTCCATATTATGCTGTCAGTTATAAATTCCTTGGCTGAGATTGTATAAAAGCCATCAGAAGTGCCGTCAGGAGATTTGAACTCAGTCGTGTTGTTCAGACTGAGGCAGCTAATGTAGAGGTGATTATTTCATTCTTCTGCTTTTCACAGCTAGTGCTACAATAAAAAAGGCAGTGAGGAAGTCGGACACCCTCCCCAGGGGCAGATTTGATTAAATCAGCTATCTATTCTCTGGCAGAATTACTCTAGAAGCCAATGATAACATCTCCCCAAATAAGGATTATTGTCCATGTGTGATAAATATTCTGAACTTGGAGAGTTACCCGATTGTTTTGTGGCCCTGCGTTGCACTAGTCTATTAATGGATCATTGCCTATCTTTGTATTCTCTTCATTAATCTTTGTAAGGGCAGAATATGAGACACAAAGGTCAAATAACATGTCATCCAATACTGATTAAATCATCATGTTGACAAATACTATAAGAAAGTGACTGCAACTAGATTTGCCAAACTTAAAATCAGGGCTGGGGATTTATATTATCCCATGTGCAGTCCTCTAGGACCTCGGTGGGTCACAGGCTGGCTGCAAACAGACACTTGGATTCTCACGTGATACAAACCCACTGGATGTTCATCCAAAAGAAATGCTTCCCAACTTCCATTCATCTTCTCCTTCTCAACTCGCCGTTCTCGGTGCTAACGTGGAGAGTGGGCCAAGGGAAAGGGCAGAGACCGGCAAAGCCACCTTTTGACAATCCTGCTGACAAAGGGGCTCTTGAAGTTTATAGACATATCTGATTTCCACTGGGGACTATTTAGAATCAAGGAGTCCTAATGAGCCTTATTGTGATTTTTCTGCTGTGGTAAATGCATTGGCACAGGGGAGAATCTCAGTGTATGGTGGTATAGTGCCTTCAGTGCCTTAAAAAATAAAAATTTTCTGTTTTCTTGTAGTGAAAGAACCAGAACATGAAGCTGCAAAGAAGTCTAAGTGAGTTGATGTTTTACATTTTTATTAGTTGAATACTTTGCATGCCTTAATTCTTAACTGATAGTGTTTGGTGTGTTTGTGTGACATCTAGGTGTTTTTAAAATGTTGCTTCTTTTTTTGCTTTCTACTTCAGCATGTAAAAATCAAGATCTTTCTCTGCATAGATCAACCTTTTAAAATCTGTTGGTGCAGTCCAGTATTAAAGTTTGTGCAGGAGTTCTGAGACTTTTCGATAAACTTGGACTGGTCTGGTTTTCTGTATGCAGTCAGCTTGTCGACGTGTTTTCCTTTTCCTAAATCTAACCAGGCATTTTTGAGTTGCGAGTGTGGATCAGATTGCAAGGCATAGCTGGAAAGTATTAATGTTCTGGACCGCGAACGAGGGTCAGCTGTCTCCTTGCTTTGGGATAAGCCTTGCTCAAAATGAGGACCAACCAGTGGTTAAATCTAATGGTCTTGCAGTCAGTGGGAGTTTTTCTGACTTTGCTTAACACTGGATCCGAGTTTTTGACACAAGAGGAAGGCAATGTGTGGATAGGAATAGTGCATGGAGATTGCATGCTCGCTTGTGAAACTGCTTAAGACAAACTTTCTTTCTTTCTTATTTTTCTTCTATCGCTTCTTTCCACAGGGAAAAGGTTCCCATGCACGTCTTTAGCCCCAAATATACAAAATTACGTGACTGGCACCATGAAGTCTCAGCACGTGTTCTTAATGTCCAGTGATTTTACCCAAGTTGCAAAAGCAAAATACAAACACTTCCTTCCTTTCTTCTTTTCCATCTGCTTTGCAAAAAAAAAAAAAAAAAAAAAGAAAACAAAAAAAAGAAAACGTATTTCACTAGCCTTACCGCAAGAGAAATTCTAGCCTTTTCTATACTTTTCTAACACTTTCCTACTGATGTGTAAAAAATGAGATGAAAATGTTTTTGTGCTGATCACTAGTTGACAAAAAATACATGTTTAAAACAGAACAACTTGGGTGACTGAATCTCCCAACGTGGGGGAGGAGATGGCTGTTGCAGTTCTTTTTTTGCCTTAAAGGAGTCTTTTGCATTGCTGAGTTTGAGTTACTGTAGGTTGTTAGAAAGCAGAAAATTGTGAACAAAAGAATAAGAAATGCTATTACTTTGATTTTTGGGGCTGGTGGAAGAAGTCTAAGTGGGACTGTATGCACTTATTTCAAACTATTGTACTTACCGGGATAATTGTCTTGGATTTCACTAGATTTTCAGCAGGTCAGTTTTTAGAGTGGTTGTAAATGTTTTACGAAGTACAGCAAGAAGGCAGACTGCTTTTAAGCAAATAAAAAATAAAGTAAAAAATAAAAAAAAATCCCATGTTGTGAATCAAAGTGCAAGCTCAATATGAATATTCTGCTGTTTAGACTAGTAATATGTTCATATTGTGGAAAACTTAAAAAAAAAATTGAGCAGAATGTGGCTGTGTACCTGTAAGAGCTTCAATACATCCTCTAACAAGAACAAGATAAGACGGTAGTATTTATTTATTACAGAGTGAAGCTCATAGACTTTCTTGTGTTTATAAAAGCTTTGTGGCCCTATGGTTCTCCTGTAAAATAATGTATTATAGTAGCTACACATTGATTAATTTATGCTCTCTGAAGCTTGAAGAGTATTTTAATAAAAGTTGCTTTTATCTTAGCTCTGTCTGGTTTTCTTTTGAGTCTCTCTGACTCCTTGAATAGTCTTCTCATGCAGGAAGCTGTAATTTCATTGCACCTTCACAGATTATAGTAGGAGAAACAATTAAATCACTGCTGCGTAGCAGAAACAATCTGAGTTGTACAAAACTATCACAGTAGTAGAGTTAAAAATGTTAAAAGTGGGGTATGTGCTTGTGTTGTCAAAATCAACACAAGATTTGCAGAAATCTATAAAATTATTGACCGGGGGGGGCGGCTACAGGAGTGAGAATTCTACTAAGCAAAACTCACTCTCAGATTTTGCAATGCTTATCAGATCAGAGACGTTTCAGATCTCAAAGGTGAATTGGAAAGCGCGTGTAAAAGCCCAATCTTTCATAATTGCTTAATGAGAACCATTGCAATTGGCTTGTAGTTTGTGCAGCTGACCTACATGCTTTTCTGATGGAATTGGTCCTGTGAACAGATTGATGTCTGCTGCCAATGCTTCTGCAGACTTGGGGGGGTTGGGTTTTTATTGTACAACTTGGAAAACTGAAAGGAGTAGAGACCTTTGGAAGCATTTTAAGCTTCTGTTTCCTTTTCAGATGGTTTATACTGCTATACAGTACAGCATTAGCTTATGGTATTTGTCATTTTATCTTTAGGAAAATCCAAACAGAAAATGGAGCCTTCAGGTAACATCCAAGTTATCTAACGCTAACAGTCACCCATGTGGATGCCTAACAATGCACAGCGTACAGTACAATTAGATTTGCACTGGTAATGATGGACCAAGGCATATCACATCTTACACACCTTTCGGGTTAACTCCATAGGGACAGGAGGGGAAAATATTCACTTTAATAATTTCACTAAAGACTGTTTTGTTGAGAAGTGCCAATTGGTTTGATTTCCTCCCCTGCTTCGCGTAACTCGGTAGCGAGTACTGTGTCACTAAACCCCAGTGTGTTACTGAGTGCACATATGCCACAATATAATCATTTGATAGAGTACTGCAAGTAGAGATGTGAAGTAGTGTATTAAAATTGTTTTGCTGGGTTTAAAGAATTTTTTTATGAAGGCAAAGGAAGATGGGAGTTTCAGAGGACATCAATGCTATGAACACTATGAAAGGTTATCATTTAGACTCTCTGTAAAGTTTTCTTCCTAAGGGCAGAATGGTTTGACCTTCAAGTATTTTTATGTTTTGGAGATGTCCGTAGGTAATGAGAATATCTTCACATTGTTATTTAACTTACCGTTATGTTTATCTATCTTACAAGTTCTTACCCCTTTGAAGGATGAGTTGCTTTAGTGAGAAATGGAAGAAAAAGACCCTCTAAATAATCCAAAGTGTAGAAGCCTCTGTTTTGGTTAAAATTAAACATCATCATAGGGCTTACCCATTGAGGATATGAGAAATAGTTTGAGAGAGGCTACCAAAATTATTAGTTTTGTATAAATTCATAGTAACAAATCACTAGTTCCAAAAGTGTTTTATGAATGTGTGAAATTTGATTTAATTTACTGCTTTAAAGATGTCATCTCTTCACCCAATATCCGCATTGCACAACACTTGTCGACATTAAATTTTGGACTGCGTTCTTGTTTCCAAAACAATGGACTACTATTCCATTTGCATGTGGATAACAACATGCACTAGCTTATGTCCGATTCCAGCATACATCTGATCTTTGAAAAAAATATTCTGAGTGGTTTTTGATAGAAATAAATAAGCTTACATTTAAGAGATGACCCAGGCGGATGAATATGATAAACAATGAAATAGAAACTTCCATTAGTAATCTACAGATAAATATCCCAATTTCATAATACTCAATTTTTCAGGCAGGCCTTGTCCAAGACAAATGCCCTGTCGATTTTTTATTATTGTTCATCCCTAAACTGTTAACTCACTAGGGATTTTTGTGTGCATAAAATAGATTTTTCTTTTCAGCAGCTGGAAGGACAGGAAATAGAAAGCCCTCACTGAAATGTGTGAATTGCTACTCTTCATCCAGTTACTTAAAGCTTAGAAAGGCAAACTCTAGCCTCTCTGGAAAGTTTATTTATGTGTTTTAGTAACTGGTTAGTTCTAATTCTGTGGCACCCTATTTCCAGGTATGTTTTAGGTGTTCGCTTTTAACCATCTCCTTTTGAGCAACCAGGTACAGATTTGGTTTGGGCCTTAAATTGTAGAGTCAGTTTGTTGTCCTGAGTGAAGATGTGTCTGGATTTTCCAGATTTGTAGTTTAGCTAATTCATAGCCACTGGAAAATATTTGTCCCACTCTTGATCAGTCCTGAAATAATCTGTCATAAATCATGTATTTATTTTTTCTTTTTCCTTCTGTATCATAAATATCTGTAAAGCGTACCTGCAGATCTACCTAATGGAGCAGGAGCCCAGGATACCGGTATTAATCTGAATAAAAACTCCATAGCTACCCAGACTTTGGAGATGCCCCCTGTACCGGAATTTCCATCTGCACCTTTACCACCTATGAGGTCTGCTCCCTGGTCATTCCTAAGTCTGTTCAATAATCTCCAGCACTTAAGGCTCCCTACTTTATTAAGATACTTAATTTTGCATGCTAATATTTAAAAAAAAAAAAAAGAGGAGGCAGCAGTGCCTACTCCTGTGGCTAATTTAGTCTGCTCAGAACTTGTAGTTGTGATTGTTCTCTACCTTATATCTTACTTTTATTTTTGTATATTACAGTGAGATGTCTGATAGATGCCTTTCTTCAAGTAGAGGGCTTTAAGATAACTTTTCTAGATTTCTTTTTTTCCTATCACAACTGAAAAAAAGAAAGGATTTGAAAAAAATATTGAGAAATATATAGTCTAACCTTCACAAAACTTAGCACCCTAAAAATGTTGCAGCAAGAAGTGTATAAAACTTTGGGAATGAATCGCACTAGTACTTGTGTCTGTTTCTTTTCCTGTATTTTCTAAAAGTTTTCCATCACATAATGTAATACTAAATATATGTTTTCCAGCTTTGTAAATGTAAAATACTACTTGATTTTTTAAGTTTATAAGTAGCAGGACACTTCTCAACCTTTACTAAAAGTGTGACACTTCTGAAGTGTATTGTGCCTCATTTTACCCCCCTATTTGTATTTTGCTCTAAACTCCACGTTTGTTTGTGGTTGGTTAGTTTGTTGTTTATTTTTTTTCCAATTTACTAACACTTCCATGCTCAGTGTCTCCTGTTCAGCATACTATTTCAATGTGGATTAAAAATCTCTTTCTCTGTGTGTGTCCACTCGGTTTTATTACCGTGAATGGAGTGAGAATGGTGCTAGACCAGAACCTGCAGCCACTCTCTTGCTGATAGCAGAGTCCTCCCCTGGCAGTGTCCTCTCTCCCAGACTTTCTGAACGCATTGTCACAGCAACTCCTGGGAGGTAAATCATTCAGAGGGGGTTTCGATTCATTAACAGTCTAGCTATATGTTGTTCCAGCCTAGTTTTGTCTGCCTTGGGGGAGAGAGGGTTGCCCATCATTCACTTAAAATATACTGTGACTAGGGATTTTCCTGGAAATGGTAGGAGAGGGAAGAAGAGGAGAAATGAAATAAAGCTGTGCAGATTCATGAACAGTCTCGTGGATGCTGGTTAAAATAAGACATAATATTTAGTGTGTGTTCGTATGTTGTCAGTGAGTGTCCACCCTGTCACCTGCATTGAGTAACTTTGCAGCGATCTCAACTCAAAAGTGAATTCAAATTTCTTCAACACACAGAAAAGTGCTTTTAAAAATAATTATTTAAAAAGTGGGTTATTTCGTTCATAACACTGTGCTATGCTATGATGCAAGTGAAGAAAACGAGATGATTATCTGGCAAATTTCCTGTCATTGGCCTTGGTCAGCTTCACTGCCACTCATCATGGCAGACTGGTGATGTTTTGGAGGTCATCTATGGGTACTATGGATAACTTCAGATATTAAGACAGTGACAATAGTTTGGAGGGTTATGATGCTATTATTGAAGGTCAAGAACATTTTGTGATGGTTTGTGTTTCATAGTGCAGGAGTGTTTTTTAATTCCAGGTGGCCAATGTTCGTTACACGTGCACAAGCACGAAGTTATAACACAAAACAAAGCTACTCCTTTAAAACGAGAATTGGATGAATAGTGCCTGGTCCTGCTGGGCCCCTAGGCAGAGACTTGTCCTTGTGAAAAGCATATAGGAATATACTGTTGGCTGTACCTATGTGGGCTTTCTGCAACTGCAAATCTAATACAAAGATTTGGGATCGACAGTTTGCCCTTTAAAGCAATAGTCTCAACTAGCTGAGAGAGATGAGGCGAAACCTCACAACAAAATACGTCAAGTCTGTTTTGTTGCAATGTCTTTTGAAGGCTTTTTTGATGTCTGGGAGAAGAGGGGACCTTTATGAGCTCACATGAGATTAGTCAGGAACGGGTGATGGGCGATGACCGAGGTTTGCTCGGACAGCAGGCCAGTACCTTCATGGTAACCTTTGGTTTGAGCCAATACAGAAAAGAAGATTTGGTTGTGATGGTTTTAGCAGCGTGTTCTCTAAAATCCCAGGAAGCAGATGGAGTGAGTAGTAATGAGTCAGCAAAGATGAAAAATACACACAAAAGATGTATGGCAATACTCCTGATGGGTTGGTTTTTTGTTGGTTGTGTTTTTGTTGTTTTGGGATGAAAAAGGCAAGGGGAAAAGTACTACTTCAATAATTGATTTTCATGTCTACCAATGAAACTCTAGTATGATTACACCTACTGAGCTGCAGATGCCTTGCAGATACTGCTACAGCTGCTGTGTTCTGAGTAGCAAGGAGTTCTTTCTAAATCCTAGTTCTGGATCTGTGTCCAGGGAAAGGAACTTTAAATCTGCTCTTACTCAAGACCTATGGCTCTAAGTTTATTAATTGGCAAATTAACCTAGCAAGAGAGGAGCTTTAAAATTAGCCAGAGGAAGTCGGAAAGGACAGCTATGTTCATGGTGGTTCAGGATGACAGCCTAAGTATTTATACTCACCATCTACTTTTTTGATTTTTTGTATTTTCTACTCAAGAAGGATAGAAATCTGTACAGCTTCTGCAGAGCTGTAGAAGGAAGGATTAGCACTGAGTGTGGGAAGGAGAACACCTCCTGAAATGAGAGGTCATCGGTGTAGCAACTGTGTTTGATGTTTATGTTTTGTTACTGAGCTGTCGCACTGCTTTTATAACACTCTCTCGGGTGGGAAATACACCCAAAGCTGATCTCCAAAACCCCTTTTTTCTAAAATGGCAGTTATCAGAAATCCAGATGGAGCAATTGGTGTGTGCCATGTCAAACTCTTAGTAAAGCAGAATTGGGCCATCCAAAGGTCAGTAGACTTGCTTTTGGCATTAAAGTCCCGCATTTGTTGTTGATGACTGGCATAGGTCTTTATTTCCTAACGGGCTCCGTCCTTTCTTGGCTGAAGCTCTGATGTGTACCACCCACTACTGAACCACCAAGAAGGAGAAAGAGCTTGCTGTGAAGGATCTATCTATGAAGGATCTGGATTTGATTACTGGATTAAAGTTAGAATCACTGCTTATAAGGCAGACTTCATAGTATAAAGCATAATGCTTTTTTATTGTAGTTTTAATTCGTTATTGAAGGCTTAAACTAGTCATATGGCAGTATAGCCAACTACTGTAATTCATAGTGTATTATTACTCAATTTCATATATGCAATGTCCTTGTATAAGTTTAACAGTAAAATATTTAAGAGCAATTACAACCTTTCCACAAAGTTGCAAAAAGTCATCTTAAAAAGTCATTCTGGCAACTTTAGAGACGTAAACCACAGAAACTGGCACTTTCTGAGAAAGAACTAATATAAAACAGATCCAGTGCCAGCAAGTCTTTACATTGCTCTTTTATAGACATGCTTGTTACAGTCATATGGACCTACTTTTACCTTTTCTTTTAATGGAATTGTTCCTGATAGTCATAAATCTAAAGACTTAGTATTAAATAGTAGGTATTAATCCTGATTTTTGTTGTGTACTTTTTGATTAGTGGACAGCCAAGAATATTCTCTGCAGAAATTGCAGTCTCCTAGAGTAATTTCTTACTCCTTTCCTAGCTACTGCCAAAGTAAGTGAAAAATGGAAATACAATGAGTATGTATATTTGAATAAGATTTGGAGTCAGCTTGCTCTCCCTTTGGAGCATATAGCCAATGTGATTTATTCCTCTTCTCCTCGCCTTCTTCAAAGCCCTTTTTATGACTTGTACAGCATCTTTGTGAAACTTTTTGAAGTTTTGGAGGGCTCGAGGGCAACTCTAGGAAAGGGTATAATCTGTGCACACCCCTGTTTTGTTGTGAATTGTTGTAACTGCTGCTGTACTCTCCTCAACTCAGCCAGATCTCCTTTTTGGCAGGTTTGACATTTCTACCTCAGTTTTCCTAAACAGCTTCCCTCAGTTGTAGTCATCATGTAAAAGGGAATTTCCAAAGACAGGAATTGCCCATTTAATTGGCAAATGAGCATCAGGTTGGGGAGAAGAGGAGATCTCAGACCGACTAAACTACAACTGTCAGATCTTCTATGGTTGTCTTGGTTTGGTGACAAGCAAGAGGAAGTAAAATATGGGGGGAGGGAATATTGCCTTCATGTGGTGAATGCTACTTGTCCTTCTGCTTTCTTTTACTTTAGAGAACTTTTGTTTGAGAACCCTTTGGAAGCCTTACCCAAGTGCGCACCTCATCCCCCTGCAATTGTTCAGGTTTTAAATACCAGCAGTCAAGTAGCCACAGTGTGTAAAGTGTCATCTACTCACACTAGGTAGAGTTTCTGATGTACTAGTTGTGCTGTCCTTCAAGTTTGTCTGGTTTTTGAGTAACTACTTTAAGCTACCCAAATAGTTTGGGTTTGTGGTTAAACAAGCCTGGTTCTAAGCTATCAGGCTTCAGCTGTAAAAATGCCCCCAAGAACCAGTTTCAGCATGGTCTGGTTCCTAGGGAAGAAAAAAAAACCTTCAAGCGCTACTCCCTTGTTCTTCTTACGAAAGATGCAAGAACACTAGCTAGAAAGAGTTGTCTGTTACTGTGTGGTATTTTTAATCAAACAAGAGATTTCTTCTCCCTGCGTTGTCTCTTAATTACTTGTGAAATTAACATCAACTAGGAAAATAACTGCGGAGTTGCCAGCTCCAGATGCAGACAGGTTTTTGACAGCTGATAAAGCACCTCCTTTCCCCGTGAAGCGCGCTGTGGCCACGCAGACCTCCGAGCTCTCCCTGCAGCCATCTCCTGCAGCCCTGCCTCTGGAAACCAGCCTCGGGCTGCCTCCTGCTCCGGCCAGGTACATCCGAGCCAGCTGCGTTAAAAAGGCATGATCAGAAACTATAATTTTACGTATGGTCTCACCTGAATCTTTCTTTTTTTCTTTTTAATTTTATGATGATAAAGCTGTCAAGCTGGAGCAGGTGTCTCCTGACCCTTACGCTGCTCTGGAAATTGGCATAGCAATTAGAAATTTGAGTAGCTTTTAGACAAAAGGAAAAATAATTCAAAAATTGAAGTGGCCCTTAGATGGAGGTGGATAAATGAGTCATGGGTAGGAGATTCAGTTGGAAGGTGACTTTGTTGTCAAAAGTTGGTGATGTGGGGTGAATATGTAGCGTCAAAGTGTGGGAGAAGATTTTGGGGGGAAGGCACAGCAGAGTGTGCCTAATCTATGATGCTTTGATACTCCTCATTTTATTCATCTGACTTTCAAAGGTTAGTCACCTTTGCTATAAAATTGGTATTTTTGGATGCCCAGTACCCTGAAATTTTTGGGGGAGGATACAAGCTTGTAATTATAATTGCAATTATAATTACAATAAATAAATCACAATTATAATTACAATTATAATTAACTTGCGTAGTGACGGGACAACCAGAGTATGAAAGAAACTGCTTCCCTCAGTAGTTAACACTCCAGGATATTAAACCATACCTGTTCTTTTTTTTTATTTTTTCTTTTATAGATAAGGAGGGCTTTTAATAATCCTTAAATGAACTCCTCCTCAGCTTTAGTTACCATTGCCAGTGTGTTTGATTAATGACTTTTCTTCTCTTGCTGCTTTTGGGCAGGCATGAAGCATCTCTGCCTACTTGTGAAACAAATTCTTTCAATAAAATCTCAAGCTGTCAGTCTAAATCATCTGTAAGTCATACAAGGTAAATCTTTTAAGGTACATCTACAGCAGACCGCTAGGGGTAAGCAAGGTTTTCAGGCAGTGATTTTGCATTTAAATCTGAGAAGTGGTATAAAGTGTAGTTGTGTAAGCATTTGGAATGTTTTCTTGATTTCTGAAATGACTTAAAAAAAATACATAGCAATTCTGTGAATCATCTTGAAAATTTAAAAAAAGAGCCTGAGTTATGGCTTTGCTACTGTAGAAATTCTTTTGGAGGCAGTCTGGTTTTTCACTTTTTTTTTTTGCCTGTTTACGTTCCTCCCAACCCAGGTAATAAGTAGGGAGAATGAAAAGGGGATGAGGAGGATGCTGAATTTGGTAAAGGTGGCTAAAAATAGACCTTCTGAAGTTATATCAGCAAAGATTCCAAAGTTTTCCATGTTTATTATTTATTATGAAAAAGAGGAGAAGCTAAATGATCTTCAGGGCTCTTTCTGTCAGCACCATGGAGACTTAGATGGATCCATCTGGAGTGTCCTGGGCCCTTGTTCAGCGGGTGCAAGGCAGAGCCTGGGACGGGGAGTTCGAAGGTTCATAGATGCTGAATGCTGACTTAATGAGGGGAATGTTTTATTTGTGGGTGAAATCAAAATTGCTGTTGTCCACATTAGTATTCAAGTAGCTGATATGTTGCCTGACGTCTCTGGGAGCTGGGAACCTGCAATGGCATAACTTTCCAGCGGTTAATGCGGTCTGGTGTTTTACTTTGTCTCTGTCAATCTTTCCTGCTTTCTCTGTTTTCTCCTCTGTTGGCTCAAAGCTTCTGTGCTAGAAAAGTACTGCTGGAAAATCCTTTGGGAAGTCTGCCGAAGTTTGGACCTGCTCCTCTTCCCATTCTTTCTCCTTTCAAGCAGAGATCAAAAATTAAGAGCATGGCAGCTGCTGCCGTGTCTGCTGCCGTTGCTGTCCGGGCCAGGTAGACATTAACTTTAAAAGGAACATTTTATAGCTTGGTTTAAGAAAGTTCAAGCTCACACAAGAATAATCTGTCCATGGCAGGGTTGTGAAATCAGCTCTTTCACGTTAGCAAGGTGGGCAAGTGGTTAGAGTATGCCCAAGGCTCCTATGCCCTATTTTTAACTTAGGTCCAG
The DNA here is from genome assembly GCF_000690535.1 of Cariama cristata. Classification (NCBI taxonomy): domain Eukaryota; kingdom Metazoa; phylum Chordata; class Aves; order Cariamiformes; family Cariamidae; genus Cariama; species Cariama cristata. The sequence goes on from NW_009610105.1 coordinate 84,887, forward strand.
ACTGCTGCTCTGAACCTTGGTGAGTAATTCTACCTTTCTGGTCCTCATGATATCTGTTTTACAGTTCAGTCAGTAAACTAACTGTAACAATTGTGTTTTACATGGATGACAAAGAATAATCTTCATCTTTGAGTAACTTTTGGATGCTTGAAGACAATAACTTTCTGAGATCTGTCTAAATCTTTACTGCATTGCTTATTATAAAGGCTTACTTAGACCGGCAGTCTCAAGTTTTTCAGTCGTGTTCATATCAGCAAAAAATTTTTGAGCATGCGATAGATGTATATTTATGTATTTCTAAATTATATTAATGTCCTAATATATTATGTACATTATAAAACATACACAAAAACATAAATTAAAAAAGGATGAGAAAAGGATGAAATAAACACTATTTTCAAAATATTTTCTATTTTACTTTATTAATGGTAACAATAAAAATATTTTTCTCACACCCCAGTGCATTGTCTTGTGCATCCCCTGGGGTGTGTGACCTCCACTTGGTGACTGCTTATTTAGGCAATTTCTACACCAGTTATCCTAGGTTCAGTTTCCCCATACCGCTACACAACTCTCAGGCTTTTTATAAAGGCTTTTGGGTTTTCAGTGGTCCCAGCCGACTTGAATTTCGTTTGTTCACCTAGTTTGTTTACATGGTCTTTTTAAATGCTTGCTAGACTCTCTGAACCTAGCATCTACCGCTCGCTCTTGGATGCCCTGCTCATCACACCTGTCACTAAGCCTCCGCTGCCGGCCATCGGGCCCTCCAGGAAGTCCACAAGTGCTTTGGAGTTGCAAAAGAGCAAGAGGTATTGTCCGAGTGCGGTGCATGGTTGGCACTTGGGACTCACAAGAAACTGGCTTCTCCTTCAAAAGCCTATTTCTGTTGTCTGCACACTTGAAGCAGTCTGCCTGTTGTGGTCTTTGGCACGAGGTCACCAACCCCAAATCCTCCTGGTTTCACCTCTTTGCAGAACTAATCTGCACCCTGGTCCTGCTGATGGTGTTTGTGCAAATCCACCGTACTAAGCCAAGGTTTCCTCGCTGGCATCGCACGCCCTTCTGAGACGCGCGGTGGGTGGTTGTGTTGCGTGGCGAACCTCCGAGGGAGGCACCGTCACTCTAAATAGTCGACTGGAGAAAAACCAAGATATTCTGGCTTGAAACCTCTGTCCAGGTGAATTATTAGCAACAGTTCCTTGAGCAAGTAACTGGCGTGTTAGGCTACGAGGGTGCTCTGGGAACAAAGAGCTGCTGTTTTTCAAAGCTCACTTTTAACATATAAAATCAAATAACTATTTTAAAAATTATTTGCTGTCTAGGCCCTTTGTTCCAGTGTTGATTCTGTTCAGTGCACAGGACTTTTTGTTCTTGTTTCCTGACCACAGCTGTGTTAACGTTCGCTCCTGTGGAAAGCTGCTTTTATGTAAATGACTTCAGCCTCAAAGGCAGAAATCTATTTGGTTATTTTACAGGACAGTATGTATTAAGTCGTGCTAAGGAAGAAATAATTTGTAGGGTTTTGTGTACTTATTTGCATTTGCACAAGAATAAAACCCTTCTAGAGATAAGACCCAATTATAAATAGAGCTGAGATATGCTTGATGTAGAAACTTTTGTTGAGTAAGAAGTATTAGTTCTTTCCCTCCTGTTTCCTGGCTTCCAAGGTGACCTCAGTCACTAGAAAAGGCTAAAATAGCCCTAACCTTGGGAAGGGGAAATGGTAGTTACTAGACACAAACAGACAATCTTAAGTTATATCAAAATTTCTAACATTGTGGCATATCCACTTTAAAAAGAAAAAAATATTAACAGAATTCTAGTGCTATAGCACAACCTTAAATACTAATTTTCTTTTTGCCACTGAATGCTACTTATTAGGAAAGCTTTTTATGTGCACATTCAAAGGCAAAACCTCTCCAGGAGTTCTGATACCAGTGTAGCACGGGTGAAGTCCAGGACATGCTGCCAGCAAGACTGTATTCTTTAGCTGTGGTGTTTGTTTGCTGATATTTTGGTAGAGCCAGTAACGGCAGTGAAAATGAATTCCCTGACTTCCCTTTTCTTTCTTCCTTCACTCACTAATGTGCACGGTTTATGGCATAAGCTGTAAATGAAGGTAGGTTGTTATGAGAATGGAAACGTTCTCCTTCCTGACTCTGAAACTGGCTTTATGTTTATCCATCATTTGCTCACCATAAGGGGAGAGAGACTCTCCTAGTTTTGCAGGTTTATTTTTGGACATGCAAACACTTATTTCTGCTAGAAAGCTGAGATTCCCAAACTGGCTCCGTTTGGTTGCTGTCCCTTAGGAGTACGTGGGACTGTCTGTTGGGAAAGGCAGCAAGCAATGGAGAACTTCTTTCGTCCTGCCATAGTTAAAGTGCAGTTTTGGAGGTTTTTCTCCATTTTGCTCTTCCAACCAGCAGAGTTGGAGAGAAATGTGCTGGGAAGCAAGGAGGTATCCTGGGAGTACAGAGGCCATATAAGCCTGCCCAGAAGACCTTATCAGTATTGCATATATCAAGACCCAGGTTTGAACAGCGTGAAACAAACATCTATAGATTATTAGGGGTTTTTAAATGTTATTTCTAAACTTGTGAGAAATGAATTTTCTCTTAAACCATTGCAATAGCCAGGTTATCCTGGTGCGGGTTGCCGCGTGCAGGCTGTGGCATAAGGCGATACAAGAAGCATATGATTTTCAGGCTGTTGGGGACATCCCAAACAAGATATGACCTAAAGTTTGGGAAACCTGATGTTAGCAGTACCATTAGTCTGAGAATGCTATGCATAAACTGCATTTTTGAAGGACTTTTTCCCAAAATAACTGGTGT